>NW_012114622.1:8030807-8046522 GCF_000951035.1 Colobus angolensis palliatus
ATTCTCCTGCCTCAGCCTCCCAAGTAGCTGGGACTACAGGCGCCCACCACCATGCCCAGCTAATTTTTTTTATTTTTAGTAGGGATGGGGTTTCACCATTTTAGCTAGGATGGTTTCAATCTCCTGACCTTGTAGTCTGCCTGCCTGGGCCTCCAAAAGTGCTGGGATTCAGGCATGAGCCACCATGCCTGGCCATCATTAACATCTTTAAGAAGGATTAGTATTCATTCTTCTTTTTTAAAATTTATTATTTATTTATTTTTATTATACATTTAAGTTCTGAGATACATATGCAGAACATGCAGTTTTGTTACATAGGTTTACAGGTGCTATGGAGGTTTGCTGTGCCCGTCAACCCATCATCTACATTAGTTACTTCTCCTAATGCTATCCTTCCCCTAGTCCCCCACCCCCGACAGACCCTGATGTGATATTCCCCTCCCTGTGTCTATGTGTTCTCATTGTTCAACTCCCACTTATGAGTGAGAACATACATGTTTGGTTTTCTGTTCCTGTGTTAGTTTGCTGAGAATGATGGTTTCCAGCTTCAACCATGTTCCTACAAAAGACATGAACTCATCATTTTTTATGGCTGCATAGTATTCCATGGTGTATATATAAGAAAATGTGGCACATATATACCATTCTTCTTTGAACGTTTAGTATAATTCGCTGTGAAGCCATCTGGTCCTAGACTTTTCTTTGTTGGAAGATTTTTTATTACTGATTCAATTTCCTTATTTGTTTTTTGTTTGTTCAGCCTGTCTATTTCTTCTTGGTTCAGTTTTTGTAGGTTGTATGTTACTAATAATTTATTGATTTACTCTAGGTTATTCAATTTGTTGGCATATAATTGTTCATAACAGTCTTTTACAATCCTTTTTATTTTTGAGGCGCTCTTTGTAACATCTCTTTGATTTCTGGGTTTATCTGAGTCTCTTTCTCTCCCTCTCTCTCTCTCCTCTCTTTCTCTTTCTTTGTTAGTCTAACTAAGGGTTTGTCAATTTTATCTTTTCAAAAACCTGACTCTTAGTTGTGTTGATTTTTTTCTATTGTTTTTCTACTCTATTTATTTCTGCTGTAATCTTTACTGTTTCCTTCTGCTAACTGTAGGCTTAGTGTTGCTCTTTTTTTAGTTCCTCAAAGTTTAAAGTTAGGTTAGTTATTCAAGATTTTCTTCATTAACATAGACATTACTCACTATTAACGTCCCTCTAAGTTCTGCTATTGCTGCATCTCATAAGTTTTGGTATGTTGCGTTTTCATTTTCATTTGTCTTGAGATATTTTAAAAATTACCTTTGATTTCCTCTTTAACCCGATGGTTGTTCATGAGTGTATTGTTTGGTTTCCACATATTTGTGAATGTTCCCACTTTCTTTCTGTTACTGATTTCTAGTTTCATTCCATTGTGGTCCAAAAAAATGCTGGAATAATTTCAATCTTCTTAAATTTGCTAAGTCTTGTTTTGTAACTAATCTATCACAGAGAATGAGCTGTGTATGCCTGAGAAGAATGTATATTCTGCTGTTGGATAGTTCTGTATATATTTCTGTTAGGTCCATTCGGTCTATTGTGTTGTTCAAGTTAGTTTTCTTTTCAAGTTTCTTTATTGATTTTCAATCTGGATGTTCTATTATTGAAAGAAGGATATTAAAGTTTTACTATTATTGTATTGCTGTTAATTTCTCCTTTTGGGTCTGTCAATATGTGCATATATATTTAGGTACTCTGATGTAGAGTATGTACAGTATTTATAATCATTACATCTTTCTGTTAACTGTGCTTTTCTCATCATATAATGACCTCATTTATCCCTAAAAACAGTTTTATCTATCTATCTATCATCTATCTATATCAGTCTATTTTGTCTGATATAAGTATAGCCAACCCTCTTCTCTTTTGGTTGCCATTTGCATGGAATATATATTTTTCCATCCCTTCACTTTCAGCCCATGTGTGTCCTTAAATCTAAAGTGAGTCTCTTATAGTCCTTTTACATTTAAAGTAAATTGGTAGGTGAGGACTTACTATTGCCATCTTGTTATTTCTGTTTGCTTGTTTTGCAGTTATTTTGTTCTTCTCTTCCTTTCTATCTTCTTTTGTTATATGGTGATTTTTTTTTTGTTTTGGTAGTGATTTACTTGGATTCTTTTCTTTTTATCTTTTGTGCATCTATTTTTTTTGTGTGTGTGTGGTTACCTCAAAGCTGGAATCAAATATCTTGTAGCTATATCTGCATATTTTATGTTTGTAACAATTTAACTTTAATTACATACAAAAACTATACACTTTTGCCCCTGCCACATACATATATATTTTTGTTCTTGTAGCCGGAATTTATTTCTTTTTATATTATGTATCCATTAACAGGTATTTGTGGTTATAGTTATTACTTTTTTTTTTTTTTGAGACAGAATCTTGTTCTGTCACCGAGGCTGGAGTGCAGTGACATGATCTTGGCTCACTGCAACCTTTGCCTCCCAGGTTCAAGTGATTCTTGTGCCCCAGCCACTTGAGTAGCTGGGATTACAGACATGTGCCACCAAATCCGGCTAATTTTTGTAGTTTTAGTAGAGATGGTGTTTCACCATGTTGGCCAGGCTTGTCTTGAACTCCTGGCCTCAAGTGATCTACCCACCTCAGCCTCCTAAAATGCTGGGATTTTAGGCATGAGCCACCATATCTGACCCTGGTTTTATTTATTCTAAATATTTTTGTCTTTTAACTTTGATATTAGGGTTAAAAGTAATTTATGCAATGCCATTACATTGATACATTATTCTGTATTTGTCTATGTATTTACCTGAAGTCAATGCCTGGCTTCAAAGCTTCAAAGAACAGGCTGACTCTCTTGTTAGGGGGCTAATGCAGCTCATGACTTTAAGGTGAAGCTCATTTACCATTCTGAAAATCCCAGGGCCCTTAAGAGTTATGCTAAATCCACTCTGCCTGTGCTCTATAAATGGAACAATAAATCCTGGATGACAGTACATCTGTTTACAGCATGGTTTACTGAATATATAGACAGTGAGATATGTGGTTTCATATACTTTAATGTGGCTGTTTAGCATGTTTTCATTTCAATTTTAAATAACTCCCTTAAACATTTCTTGCAAGACAGATCTAGTGGTGACAAACTCAATTTTTGTTTGTCTGAAAAAAATTTTATCTCTCTTTCGTTTTTAAGGAAGTTTTGCTAGGTGTAATATTCTTGGTTGACAATTTCTTCTCTCACAGTACTTTAAATATATCATCTCACTCTTTCCTGGCCTACAAGGTTTCTGCTGAGAAATCCTCAGCATGTGATTCTCCTGCCTCAGCCTCCCGAGTAGCTGGGACTACAGGCATGCACCACCATGCCCAGCTAATTTTTGTATTTTTAGTAGAGACGAGGGTTTACCATGTTGGCCAGGCTTGTCTTGAACTTCTGACCTCGGGTGATCCGCCCTCCTTAGCCTCCCGAAGTGGAAGGTTACAGGCATGAGCCACGGCAATATTGTGTATGTTCTGATTGCTCTACCAACCAGCCACTCACTCATCTCTCTCTCTTCCCTTGGGCTTTACTATTCCCTGAGACACAGCAATATAGAAATTAGGTCAATTAATAACCTTACGATGGACTCTATGTGTTCAAGTGAAAGAAAAATTGCATGTCTCTCACTTTAAATGAAAACCTAGAAGTGATTAAGCCTAGTGAGGAAAGCATGTTAAAAGTCAAGACAGGCCAAAAGCTAGACCTGTGGTGCCAAACAGCAAGCTGTGAATGGAAAGGAAAAGCTTTTTTTTTTTAAATTTTAGATGGAGTCTCGCTCTGTCACCCAGGCTGGAGTGTAGTGGCACAGTCTTGGCTGGAGTGTAGTGGCACAGTCTTGGCTCACTAAAACTTCTGCCTCCTATGTTCAGGCAATTCTCCTGCCTCATCCTCCTGAGTATCTGAGATTACAGATATGTACCACCATGCCCAGCTAATTTTGTATTTTTAGTGGAAACAGTGTTCACCATGTTGGTCAGGCTGGTCTCAAACTCCTGACCTCAGGTGATCTGCCTGCCTTGGTCTCCCAAAGTGCTAGGATTACAGGTGTGAGCCACCATGCCTTGTCCAGAAAAGTTCTTGAGGGAAATTAAAAGTACTACTCCAGTGAACACACAAATGATGTTTTAAAAAAAGTGAAACAGCCTTTCTGCTGATATGGAGAAAGTTTTAGTGGTCTGGATGGAAGATCAAACCAGGCACAATATTCCCTTAGGCCAAAGCATAATCTAGAGCAGTGACTTAACTCTTCTCAATTCTGTGAAGGCAGCGAGAGGTAAGGAAGCTGCAGAAGAAAAGTCTGAAGCTAGCAGAGGATGGCTTATGAGGTTTAAGGAAATAGGCCATCTGTATAACATAAATGTACAAGGTGAAGCAGCAAATGATGATGTCGAAGCTGTAGCAAGTTATCCAGAAGATCTAGTTAAGATCACTGATGAAGGTAGCTACAGTAAACAACATATTTTCAGTGTAAATGAAACAGTCTCCTATCAGATGATGTAATCTGGGACTTTCATAGCTAGAGAGGAGACATCAATGCCTGGCTTCAAAGCTTCAAAGAACAGGCTGACTCTCTCCTTAGGGGCTAATGCAGCTCATGACTTTAAGGTGAAGCCAGTGCTCATTTACCATTCTGAAAGTCCCAGGATCCTTAAGAGTTATGCTAACTCTGCTCTGCCTGTGCTCTAAAAATGGAAAAACAAAACCTGAATGATAGTACATCTGTTTACAGCATGGTTTACTGAATATTTTAATCCTACTGTTGAGACCCACTTCTCACAATAAAATATTTCTTTCAAAATATTACTGCTCATTGACAATGTGCTTAGTCACCCAAGATCTCTGACGGAGATAGATAAGAAGATTAAAGCTTTTTTTTTTTTTTTTTTTTTTTGATCGAGTTTTGCTCTTGTGGCCCAGGCCGGAGTGCAATGGTGTGATCTCAGCTCACTGCAACCTCTGCCTCCTGAGTTCAAGCAGTTCTGCATTCTGCTGCCTCAGCATCCCAAGTAGCTGAGATTATTGTCATGTACCACCACGCCTCACTAATTTTGTATTTTTACTAGAGATGGGGTTTCTCCATGTTAATCAGGCTGGTCTCGAACTCCCGACCTCAGGTGATCCACCCACCTTGGCCTCCCAAACTGCTGGGATTACAGGCATAAGCCACGATGCCCAGCCTTAAAGTTGATTTTTGCCTGCTAACACAACATCTATTTTGCAGCCCATGGATCAAGGAGATGATCATTACCCTTTTTTTTTTTTTTTTAGCAATGAGGTATTTTTAAATTAAGGTATGCACACTGTTTTTTGGAAATAATGCTATTGCACACTTTATAGGCTACAGTATAATGTCAACATATTTTATATGCACTGAGAAGTCAACACATTTGTGTGACTCATTTTACTGTATATTCACTTTATTGCAGTGGTCTGAAACCTAAATCGCAGTATCTTTAAGATATGACTCTATTGGTGTCTGTGCATTTGAAGAAGCAGTCACATCTTTCAAACTTTGGTAGGGAAAGACCTTTATCTGTGGCTGGCATGAGGCAGTAACTTGATGGGCTCTGGGTGACTCTGGCAGCTGGGGTAACTCTTGGCAAAGGTTGCAGGGCCTTAGGACAATGACTGCTGGGGTCCTTGATGGTAAAGCCTACTGAGTCCTTTTGCTCTGTTTTTTTTTCCCAATTCGGGGACTCACAGCAGAAGAAATTCTTCTTCACTGGGCTCTGCTGGTCTGGGGAATGAGGTGAATGCAGGCAAAATGCTTCCTACTCTATTCTATGTGGGTGTTCTCAGTTCTTTTAGATTGCTATATCTTCTTACTTGTACTCCAGAGCTTTCCCAGGGCTATATTTGTCTAGGGATCTTATTAAACTTTTTTTTTTTGGTGGCAGGACAAGGGCTACAACCTCCTAGAATACCACATTGCTAATGTCACTTAGAACATGCACCTTTGATCAAGTTTAATCTTTAGCAGGTAGGACTGAAACCCAAAGCCACGAAAAGCAACTGAGCTGGGAGGTATCTATTACAGCCATTGTCTCTAAATCTGACTATGAGAAAAACATTTCAAATATCACATGACTTAACTTACTGGAATTTGTGGTAAAGAAATAAGAATGAGTGCAAATATTTAGCAACACAAAATGAATTGCAGTATTGTTAGTAATTATAAAAAGATATAAACATCTGTCTAACAATAGCAGATTGTTAAAAATAAGTAATTAAATATCCATATAGGGGAATAATATGGAGCCATTTAAAGTGATGCAGAAATGTATCTTTTGTTTTAAAATATGTCTATGATAATTAAATGAAAAAAACAAATCACGGAAATGTTTTTTGTTTGTTTTTGAGATGGAGTCTCTCTCTGTCTCTCAGGCTCACTGCAACCTCCACCTGCCAAATTCAAGCGATTCTCTTGGCTCAGCCTCCCGAGTAGCTGGGATTACAGGCATATACCGCTACATCCAGCTAATTTTTGTATATTTAGTAGAGATGGGGTTTCACCATGTTGGTTGGCTGGTCTCAAACTCCTGACCTCAAGTGATCTGCCTGCCTCGGCCTCCCAAAGTGCTGGGATTACAGGCATGAGCCACTGCTCCCAGCCAACCTGTGTGTTTTGATCTAGCTTTTGTTTTAAAAAAGTAGAAAACAACTTAATATATGAAAGTGTTAATGGTGACAAGACAGATGGGATTACAGTTTAAAAGTAGTGTTCTTTTCTTGTTTATCTACATTTTCTGATCTTTCTGAAATGAGCATGTATTGCTTTGTTATCAAAAAATAATAAATTTTGAAAATAAAAGTATAGAGCTTGGACCTATTATATATTATGAAAATAAATGAATGAACCATATAGCAATTTCTGCTATCATGACATGGGATAAAAATGTTTTAATAGCATATTTCCCATTGCATTGTGATTTATCTTTTAACCCATCTGCCTCCCTTTAGCTGAAGATCCTCTAGGTCAGAGATTATTATTATTCATCTTTGCTTCCCTAGCATGTAGGTCACAAATTCAGTTGGTGATGACTAAATGTTGAGTAATTGAGTAAGCAGCACATAAAAGTGTGTCAGAAGACTTAGATTTTAGTCAGGATATGTGTTGACAATCACATCGTCCATCTGGTGTGTTGACAATCACACCATCCGTCTTGCTCTAGCATAGGAAAGTAGTCAAGGTATTTCCTTATATCCAAAAAAACTTTGATTTGAAAAAAGCATTGGTTCTCAAACCTAACTGATGATCAAAAAGTACTCGAAAATAACCAAATCACAATCTGATACAAAGAATCTCCAGCCATAAAATACATCATGGTAAAAATCCAGTCCACCAAAGGAAGTCCTTGAGACACAGCTAAGATAAGGTCAGGGGCAAGGGCTGAGGGTAAATAATTAATAGAAATCACAGATTTGTGTGTTGTGGGTGCTATATCAAAGACACTATCAAGTTTGGGGATCTTAGAAAGGATGTAGGAAAACCGTAAATGAAACGAAAATAATGGTATTTCAAGAGGGGTAAGGAAATGAATGGATACTTGGATGCATTTTTTTTTTTTTTTCTGGAGATCAATTGAAGCACACTCATCAAAGCCTTAAAAATATGCATCATTTGGTTGGGTGCAGTGGCTCAGGCCTGTAATCCCAGCACTTTGGGAGGCCGAGGAGGGTGGTCAGGAGATCTAGACCACCCTGGCTAACACGGTGAAACCCCATCTCTACTAAAAAATACAAAAAAAAAATTAGCCGGGCATGGTGGCGGGCGCCTGTAGTCCCAGCTACTTGGGAGGCTGAGGCAGGAGAATGGTGTGAACCCAGGAGGCGGAGCTTACAGTGAGCTGAGATCATGCCATTGCACTCCAGCCTGGGCAACAGAGCGAGACTCCATCTCAAAAAAAAAAAAAAAAAAGCATGATTTTTGACCTAGCAATTTTATTTGTGAGAATGTATGCTGTGGAAATATTATGGACATACACTAGAAATTAGGTCTAAAGATGTTCATCACAGTGCTATCTGTAATAAAACAAACAAACAAACAAAAAGCAACCAAATGAAAACAGAAATAATACCAACATTCAACAGCAGAAAATTGGCAAGGTAAAGTATGAAATACTCATTTGTTTATTTATTTATTTATTTATTTATTTATTTATTTATTTATTTATTTATTTATTTATTTTTTGAGGCGGAGTCTCGCTCTGTCGCCCGGACTGGAGTGCAGTGGCCAGATCTCAGCTCACTGCAAGCTCCACCTCCTGGGTTTACGCCTTTCTCCTGCCTCAGCCTCCCGAGTAGCTGGGACTACAGGCGCTTGCCACCTTGCCCGGCTAGTTTTTCTATTTTTAGTAGAGACGGGGTTTCACTGTGTTAGCCAGGATGGTCTCGATCTCCTGACCTCGTGATCCGCCTGTCTCGGCCTCCCAAAGTGCTGGGATTACAGGCTTGAGCCACCGCGCCCGGCCATACTCATTTAATAGAATACTTTGTGATAACCAAAAAGATGTTGTAGAAGCATATTTCTAGATGTGGAAAGATGTCCATAATATATTGTTAAATTTAAAAAAGATATGTTACAGAACACTATTGCAAAAATAAAAATATATAGATGGGTGAAATATGATAGGTTAGTAGTGGTTTTCCCTCGAGGAAAGAGATTGTGCATTTTTTGTTGCTGTTAAAAATGTTTCTTTTGCTTCCCTGTCTTTTCTGAGTTCTTTGTAGTGAAACTATGTTGTTCTTATGTAAGAAAAAGAAGAAAAGGAAGACTACCAAAAACATATACATATGAAAGCATAATACTGGTGGGATCACAGGAGAAAGGCCTTATTTTTTGCAGCCAGCTCTTACATAACACCTACTATACACCATGCGTATTTATTTATTTACATTTATTAACTTGTTTTTCTCATCACAACCCTATGATCTTTTCCACTGATGAGGAAACCAAAGCACAGTGGTGGTCAGTAACTTGATAAGGTCATAGAGCTAGCAGAGACAGGATTTGGAGCCCAAGAGTCTAGCTAATTCTAGACTCTGCTCTTAACAAGCACTGTACTATGAGGAAAGAAATCTAGGTATGTGCTTTCTGTCATCACATCTCCATGATGCCATTTTTCATGCCTGCTTGATTCCAGGCAGGCTGAAAAGGAGTAGTGGGCCAGTTTTGATGGCACATATTAGATAACAATCTGCTATGCCCTTCAGGAGCTGGCTTTGAGGCTGATCCTAGACATAATGCAGTGGGTAAAATGTATTTTAGTGTTTCTTGCCCTGCCTACTTGCTAAATATAATGCCTTCAACCGCTTATTGAAACTAGTAAGGTTCACTGATGGTGTCTGGAATTTTCCTGGCATATTTTTACTATGTTGAAGCCTAGTTATCTTATCCTCTTAACACTTGGCTTTGTACTAGGCAAATACTAGCAAATCTTCAGAAATAAATTAATGCTAAAATGATAATGGGCACCAGTGTGTTGTTACATCATCCTTCCAAGAAACATGTACATGTAAATAGATGCCTTCTAAAAGTTATTTTTAATGCCAAATAATTCATTTTCATGGTAGATATTTTGGATGTTGCAGGGGAAATATTTGAGGCATTAAAGCTTAGCTGGCTTCGCTAATAGCTGTTTCCAGTTTTCTTATCTCTTGCCAACTTCCCTATAAAGGCTGAAAAAACTAAATATTCACTTTCCCAGTCTCCTTGCAGCTAGGGTAAAATGCTGATAAAAGCAAAATGTTGGCACATGTACCTTGCAACGCCTCCTCCTACATGTCTCTGGTGCCTTAACCTTTATACTTGGCGATGTCTTGGTCATTTGTGATTGGGAGGAAGAGACCAGAAGAACTGCAGAGATGCCAGACCGGAAATTATGGGGTCACTGAATCAATGCTAGCAGTTGCCTACATCACTTTTTCAATAGGTAGAAAAATAATCCCTATGTGTTAAACCAGAGTTAGCCAGATTGTCTTTCACTTTCAGCCAAAGCATTCCTAATTGATGTGCACCTTTTAAAAAACACACCATAGTTCATTTTCCTGGCTCTAGTTTTACCCAGAACATTGAAGTGCAGTTCCCACACTAAAGGAAGGCAAACAAAATCAAAGACCCACCCAACTGTGGGTACCCGTTCGTAGCATTTCTGATCATGTTCTATGTCTTTACTTAATTTCTGGTGACTTTAAAAAGAAAGATAAGAAGACTGAAAAATGGAGACTATTGTCTAAGATTCATTATAGGTTAAGAAATGCAATATATAGCATTAAAAATGCTATATTATTTTACTGACTTGACAAAAACATTTGATGGCGTGCATTTATTCAGACTTTTGGTTACTATTTTTTAGTTGATAAATCCATCAGATTCTTACCAGTACATAATGCAGGAACTAATTGGTCGGGTTTATTTTCTTTCCTTTCTATTCGCCTTCTTTTTTATTTTTCCTCTTTTACTTCCTTCCTTCCTTCCTTCTTTCCCTCCCTTCTCCCTCCTTCCTTGCTTTTTTCCTTCCTTCCTTCGTTCCTTCTTTCCTTCCTTCCTTCCCTTCTCTCCTTTCTTTTCCTTCTTTCCTTTCTTCCTTCCCTTCTCTCCTTTCTTCCTTCCCTTCTCTCCTTTCTTTTCCTTCTTTCCTTTCTTCCTTCTCTTCCCCCTTTTCTTTTGTATACTATAATCTCTTACAGTAAAAAATGTGTAGTGTAATAATAATGCAGCAAGCATCTCAGTCAAGATCCACATGCTGGGTATCTTTTATTTGTCCCCTAGATCCATCCACCACCTGCCATTGATCTGGGAGACTGACCTGTGTGGATCTGTGAGCAGTTTTCCCCTCTGACTCCTTCTTGGGCCTGGCTGATGGGGAGATGCAGCAGGAGATTGTAGGGAGGAAAAGAGAGTGGTGTTAAGGCTTACATTCCCTTGGCTCCTAATGTGATGTTGCCTCTGGCTGACTGGGTTTCTCCAGTAAAGGTCACTGCTCCTCTTAACATGGCAGAATCTACTTAATTTTCTCTCCTTCTAGGAATCACACCTTTTCCTTGTCTCTTCAGGTCTAGGGATGGTTACATTAATGGTTGGTTACCATTAGCCTTAGGTTGCAAAACCATCTCTTGTGTTTCCCCTATACCTGTACCTTTGTGATTAGCTGCCTCATAAATGAATCCTCCTTAAATGACTGTTTTTCTTTTGTTTCTTTTTTCTCTCCGAAACCATTTTAAAAACGACTACTCTATTTTGAGTGAGACCTCTGTTTCCCTTTGGAACCTTGATTGATACAAACTAGATGCTGCATTGTCCAAAACAGCAGCCATTGGGCTATTTATACTTAAATTTCAAAGAACTAAAATGAAATAATATTAATTTTTTTTTCTTGAGACGGAGTCTCACTCTGTTGCCCAGGCTGGAGTGCAATGGCGTGATCTCAGCTCACTGCAGCCTCTGCCTCCTGGGTTCAAGTGATTCTCCTGCCTCAGCCTCCCAAGTAGCTGGCATTACAGGTGCCTGCCACCATACCCAGCTAATTTTTGTATTTTTAGTAGAGATGGGGTTTCACCATGTTGGCCAGGCTGATCTTGAACTCCTGACCTCAGGTGATCCACCCAACTCAGCCTCCCAAAGTGCTGGGATTACAGGCCTGAGCCACCAAAAATATTACAGGCCTGGCCGAAATAATATTAAAATTTATCTCCTCAGTCACACTAGCCACATTTCCAGTTCTCAGTAGCCACATATGACAAGAAGCTGTAGTATTGGACATCTCAGATCTAGAGCAGTTTCTTCATTACAGAAAGTCCTGCTGAATAGCACTACTGGAAATTGGCAGTCCCTAGACCTCCCTTTGTGTTACTCTTTATGTGATTTCTCCATCATGCCACCTCTTCCTGCCTGCATCACCTTTTTTTTTCTTCCTTACATTTATAGTAATCACATCCTTGCTTTTCTTTATAATTTTTCCACCTTTGTAAGCATCCTAAACAATGCATTTGAAGTGCCCATTTTCAATTTTAAGATGTAATTTTGCAGTGTTTTTGTTGTCTTGTTTCTTGACTGTTTTAACATCCACTCATGAGGTATGTAGCTGTTGTTTGTTCATTTGCATTGCTATATAGTATTCCATTGTATAAAAATATCACACAGAAGTTGCATTCTCCTGTTGCTGGATGTTTGGATTATTTCCAGTTTTTGGTTATCACAAACCATGTACATGTCTTTATGTATATTCTTGTATACATAGACATACCTATGTTCCTATATGTTATGTATCTGGAGTGAAATGTAATTGCTAGGTCACAGGATATGCATTTCTTCCCCTTTAATAAATAATGCAATCTTTTTCCAAAGTGTTTGAACCCATTTACACTCCCATCAATAGTACAAGAGGACACCCATTGTTTTACACCCCCACCAACACTTGGTATTTCAGATGGTTCACATTTTAACCATTCTGACGAGTGTGTAGTGGTGTCTTACTGTGATTTTTAAATTGCATTTTCCTTACCAATGAGGTCAGCATCTTTTCAGCTCCAATTTTATTTCTTCCTACATATATAATTGTCTCAGCATTAGTTTTAAAAATACTGTCATTTTCCTCACACACTGTATTGCCACTCTGTCTAAATCAAGGTCCACATAAGTGTGAGTCTGTTTTTAGTTTCTCTTTTATGTTAAGTCTTGGTTTGTTTATCATTGTATCAATTCTACATTGTTTTAACTACTGTAGCTTTGATATCTGTATATCTCGATATCTCTTAGAGCAAATCCTCTGACATTTTTCTACTTATTCAAGATTGTCTTGTATACTTTGGCCTTTTACATTGTTATATATGTTTTAAAACCAGCTTGTCAAGTTTTAAAACAAAACATAATCCCAAACCCTGTTGAGTCTTTCAGTCAATGAATATGGTATGCCTTTCCATTTAATCATGTCTCCTTTAATATACTTCAACATAGTTATAAAATTTATAATTACATTTTATAATATTTTTTTAAAAGCTTAATTTATAATTAAATTTTATTAAAATTAATTTTTTTTGGAGATGGAGTCTCACTCTGTTGCCCAGGCTGGAGTACAGTGGCACAATCTCAGCTCACTGCAACCTCTGCCTCCTGGGTTCAAGCAATTCTCCTGCCTCAGCCTCCTGAGTAGCTAGGACTACAGGTGCATGCCACCACACCTGGCTAATTTTTTGCCTGGCTAATTTTTTGTATTTTAGTAGAGATGGGGTTTCACTGTGTTGCCCAGGCTGGTCTTAAACTCCTGAGCTCAGGCAATCTGCCTGCTTCAGGCCCCCAAAGTGCTGGGATTACTGAGCCTGGCGAAAAAATTTTTTTAAAGGCACAAGACCCCTGTAGAGGTCTTGAACCTTTTAAACATGATTTATTTCTACATACTTACCATTACTGATTTTATTGTTTATGCTATAATTTTAAAAATTTAATTTTCTAATTGTTTATTTTTAGTCTAGAAATGCTGTTGATTTTTGTATATTGTCTTTGTATCCAGCAACCATGCTAAAATTTCTTGTTACTCTAATTTTTGTGTCAGTAGATTCTTTTAGATTTCCTACGTACATAATTATACAATCTAAAAATGATGTTTGGTTACTTCTTTTCAAATTTTTTTCTCTCTTTCTTTCTTTCTTTGCTTTACTGCACCATCTACAGCCTTTGGTATAACCAACAATGTTAAGTAAATGTTATGATCAGAGTAATCTTTGTCCTGTTTTCAGTCTGGAAGGGAAAGCTTTTCAATGATTCACCACTAAGTCAATTATTTGCTGTGGTTTTATTTTTCCAGATACCACCTGTTAGATTAAGAAAGATTCTTTATTTTTCCTAGTTTGTTGGTTTTTAAAAATTATTAATGGATATCAAAATTTGAGTTTCTTTTTTGCACCTATTGAAATGGTCATATGCACTTTTTCTCCTTTATCTAATTACATACTACCTTTAGAAATGAGCTGAATAGTTTCTAGGGCTATTTTCTAACATAAATATTTTTTTAAATGCATCTGAGTATATCAATTCCAGTTCTCTTGACTACAAAAATAGTATAAGCCCACAATGGAACTTATTGTCTTGTTTAACCATAGCTTCAGCACAAGTGAATTTAGTCATCAAATTATGTCACCAGGACTATTTCTTTTCATCATTATTTTTCTGTGTTGGCTTTTTCCCTGCTTTTTTTCATGTGAGGCAAAGTAACTGCCAAAAGCCACAGGGCACCCTACTCAAGTTTTGAGTCCAACAGAATGAAGTTAGGCTTCTTTCTCTCAGCTTTTTAAGCAAAACCGTCATTGTATCATATTGGCTGCCATTGGGTCACGTTCCCACCTCTAAAGTAATCACCATGCTAGTGGAATACAATGACCTGATCAATGATCCAGTTTTACTTACATCTTTGCTACTGGAACCTGGGTTGGTGTCAACTCATCCTGGATCTCATGAATTGACAACGGGGGAGGGTGTAGGTAGTTTCTCAGAGGAAAACTGAAGTTCAGTTAGCAGCACTAAGATAAAAGGATATCTCCCTACGTTAACCTAGATCTTTACTACTACCAGTACTTCCACTATATCTCTTGCAGGCCAATCTTACATTGCCATTGCCAATTTAATTTGGTTAATTTGGTTTATCAATTTAATTTGTTTTATTAATTGCTAAGCATTGTGCTAAGTGCTTTAGATTAATAACTCCCATAGTTCTCACAAAAACACTAAGAAGTAGGTACAAATATTACTCACACTTATAAATTAAGGCCCAACTGCTATAGTTGAAGGGAAAGAACAGGGACTAGAACCCAAATCTATTTATCACCAGGGTCTGGATTTTTCATATTACCCACTGTTTACCTAAACATCTTTTTTTTTTTTTTTTGTAGTTTGGAAATGTGCATCTTTTTTTTCCCATAAGTTATTGAGGTACAGGTTGTATTTGGTTACATGAATAAGTTCTTTAGTGGTGACTTGTGAGATTTTGGTGCACCCATCACCTGAGCAGTATACACTGCGCCATGTTTCCTGCACCACATTTTATCCCTTGCCCCCTCACACTGTTCCCCCGAAGTCCCCAAAGTCTATTGTATCATTCTTATGCCTTTGCATCCTTACAGTTTAGCTACCATATATCAGTGAGACCATACAATGTTTGTTTTTCCATTTGTGAGTTACTTCACTTAGAATAATAGTCTCTAATCTCATTCGGGTCACTGCAAATGCTGTTAATTCATTCTTTTTTATGGCTCAGTGGTATTCCATCATATATATACTTACACCACAGTTTCTTTATCCATTTGCTGATTGGTGGGAATTTGGATTGATTCCACCATTTTGCAATTGTGAATTGTGCTGCTATAAACCTTCATGTGCAAGTATCTTTTTTGCATAATGACTTCTTTTCCACTGGGTAGACACCCAGTAGTGGGATTGCTGGATCAAACTACAGTTCTACTTTTAGTTCTTTAAGGAATCTCCACACTGTTTTCCACAGTGGCCATACTAGTTTACATTCCCACCAGCAGTGTAGAAGTGTTCCCTGATCACCACATCCACACCAACATCTACTGTTTTTTGATATTTTGATTATGGCCATTCTTGCAGGAGTAAGGTAGTATCGCATTGTGGTTTTGATTTGCATTTCCCTGATCATTAGTTATGTTGAACATTTTTTCATATGTT
>NW_012114622.1:8046827-8051022 GCF_000951035.1 Colobus angolensis palliatus
ACAGGCTTGAGCCACCGCGCCCGGCCTGTATGTCTTCTTTTAATAATTGTCTATTCATATCCTTAGCCCACTTTTTGATGGGATTGTTTGGTTTTTTCTTACTGATTTGTTTGAGTTTTTTGTAGATTCTGGATATTAGTCCTTTGTCAGATGTATAGATTGTGAAGATTTTCTCCCACTCTGTGGGTTGTCTGTTTACTCTGCTAGCTGTTCCTTTTTCAGTGCAAAAGTTTTTAGTCTAATTAAGTCCCAACTATTTATTTTTGTTTTTATTGCATTTGTTTTTGGGTTCTTGGTCATAAAATCCTTGCCTAAGCCTATGTCTAGAAGGGTTTTTCCAATGTTATTTTCTAGGGTGTTTGTAGTTTCAGGTCTTAGGTTTAAGTTCTTAATCCATTTTGAGTTGATTTTTGTATAAGATGAGGGATGAGGATCCAGTTTCATTCTACTACATGTGGCTAGCCAATTATCCCAGCATGATTTGTTGAAAAGGGTGTCCTTTCTCCACTTTATGTTTTTGTTTGCTTTGTCAAAAATCAGTTGGCTGTAAGTATTTGGTTTTATTTCTGGGTTCTCTATTCTGTTCCTATTCTGTGTAGGTCTATGTGCCTATTTTTATACCAGTAGCACATTGTTCTTGTGACTATGGCCTTAGAGTAGAGTTTGAAATCAGGTAGTGTGATGCCTCCAGATTTGTTCTTTTTGCTTAGTCTTGCTTTGGCTATGCTCACTCCTTTTTGGTTCCACATACATTTCAGAATTGTTTTTCTAATTCTGTGAAGAATGATGGTAGTATTTTGATGGGGATTGCATTGAATCTGTAGATTGCTTTTGGCAGTGTGGTCATTTTCACAATGTTGATTCTACCTATCCATGAGCATGGGATGTGTTTCCATTTGTTTGTGTCATCTATGATTTCTTTCAGCAGTGTTTTATAGTTTCTCTCATAGAGGTCTTTTGACTCCTTGGTTAGGTATATTTTTAAGTATTTTATTTCATTTTTGCAGCTATTGTAAAAGGGTTGAGTTCTTGATTTGATTCTCCACTTGGTCACTATTGGTGTATAGAAGAGCTACTGATTTGTGTACATGAATCTTGTATTCAGAAACTTTGTTGAATTCTTTTATCCATTCTAGGAGCTTTCTGGAGAAGTCTTTAGGGTTTTCAAGGTAAACAATCATATCATCAGGAAACAGTGATCTCTGACTTCCTCTTTACTGATTTGGATGCCTTTTATCTCTTTCTCTTGTCTGATTGCTTTGGCTAGGACTTCCAGTACTGTGTTGAAGAAGAGTTGTGAGGGTGGGCATCCTTGTCTTATTCAGTTCTCAGAGGGAATACTTTCAACTTTTCCCCATTTGGTATTATGCTGACTGTGGGTTTGTCATAGATAGCTTTTATTACATTTTTATACATACAAGGTGCGTCCCTTGTATGCTGATTTTGCTGAGAGTTTTAATCATAAAGGGATGCTGGATTTTGTTGAATCCTTTTTCTGCATCTATTGAGGTGATCATGTGATTTTCTTGTTTTTAATTCTGCTTATGTGGTGTATCACATTTATTCACTTGTTTATTTTAAACTATCCCTGCATCCCTGGTATGAAACTCACTTGGTCATGGTGGATTATCTTTTTGATATGTGGTTGGATACAGTTAGGTAGTATTTTGTTAAGGATTTCAGCATCTACGTTCATCAAGGATATCGGTCTATAGTTTTCTTTTTTGGTTATGCCCTTTCCTGGTTTTGGTATTAGGGTGATGCTGGCTTCATAGAATGAATTAGGGAGGGTTCCTTCTTTCTTTATCTTGTGGAATAGTGTCAAAAGGATTGGTACCAATTCTTCTATGAATGTCTGGTAGAATTCTGCTGTGAATTCATTTGGTCTTGGACTTTCTTTTGTTGGTAATTTTTAAATTGCCATTTCAATCTCGGTGCTTGTTATTGGTCTGTTCAGGGTATCTAATTCTTTCTGATTCAAGTTAGGGGGGTTGTATTTTTCCAGGAATTTATCCATCTCTTCTAGTTTTCTAGTTTATATGTGTAAAGGTGTTCATAGTAGCCTTGAATGATCTTTTATATTTCAGTGGCGTCAGTTGTAATATCACCTGTTTCATTTCTTAGTGAGGTTATTTGGATTTTCTCTCTTCTTTTCTTCATTAATCTTGCTAACAGTCTAGCAATCTTATTTATCTTTTCAAAGAACCAGATTTTTGTTTCATTTATCTTTTGTATTTTTTTGTTTGTTTCAATTTCATTTACTTCTGCTCTGATCTTGGTTATTTCCTTTCTTGTGCTGGGTTTGGGTTTGGTTTGTTCTTGTTTCTCTAGTTCCTTGAGGTGCAACCTTAGATTGTCTATGTTCTTCCAGACTTTTTGATGTAGGTGTTTAGGGCTATAAACTTTCTTTTAGCACTGCCTTTGCTGTATCCCAGAGGTTTTGGGAGGGTGTATCATTATTGTTGTTCAGTTCGAATAATATTTTAATTTCCATCTTGATTTCATTTTTGACCCGATGCTCATTCAGGAGCAGGTTATTTATTTTCCATGTATTTGCATGGTTTTGAAGGTTCCTTTTGGAGTTGATTTCTAGTTTTATTCCATTGTGTCTGAGAGAGTGCTTATATAATCTCAATTTGCTTAAATTTATTGAGGTTTGTTTTATGGCCTATTGTATGGTCTATCTTGGAGAAGGTTCTATGCACTGTTAAATAGAATGCGTATTCTGCAGTTGTTGGATGAAATGTTCTGTATATATCTGTTAAGTCCATTTGTTCCAAAGTATAGTTTAAATCTATTGTTTCTTTGTTGGCTTTCTGTCTTGATGACCTGTCTAGTGCTGTCAGTGGTGTATTGAAGTCCCCCACTATTATTGTGTTGCTATCTATCTCATTGCTTCAGTCTATTAGTAATTGTTTTATGAATTTGGGAGCTCCAGTGTTAGGTGCATATATGTTTAGGATTGTGATATTTTCCTGTTGGACAAGGCCTTTTACCATTATATAACATCCCTCTTTGTCTCTTTTAACTGCTGTTGATTTAAAGTTTGTTTTGTCTGACATAAGAGTAACTACTCCTGTACACTTTTGGTGTCCATTTGCATGAAATGGCTTTTTCCACCCCTTTACTTTAAGTTTATGTGAGTCCTTATATGTTAGGTGAGTCCTGAAGACAGTGGATTATTGGTTGATGAGTTCTTATGCATTCTACAGTTCTGTATCTTTTAAGTGGGGCATTTAGGCCATTTACATTAAATGTTAGTACTGAAATGTGAGGTACTGTTGCATTTATTGTGCTATTTGTTTCCTGTGTACTTTGTGGTTTATGTTTTTGCTTTTAACCTGTATTTTTGTTTTATAGGTCCTGTGTGATTTATGCTTTAAAGAGGTTCTGTATTGATGTGTTTCCAGGATTTGTTTCAAGATTTAGAGTTCCTTTTTAGCAGTTCTTGTAGTGCTGGTTTGGTAGTGGCGAATTCTCTTAACCTGTGTTTGTCTGAAAAAGACTGTATCTTTCCTTCATATGTGATGCTTAGTTTTGCTGGATACAAAATTCTTGGCTGATTATTGTTTTGTTTGAGGAGGCTGAAGATAGGGCCCCAGTCACTTCTAGCTTGTAAGGTTTCTACTGAGAAATCTGCTATTAATCTGAAAGGTTTTTCTTTATAGGTTACCTGGTGCTTCTGTCTCACAGCTCTCAAGATTATTTCCTTTGTCTTAACTTTGGATAACCTGATGATAATGTGCCTAGGTTATGATCTTTTTGTGATGAATTTCCCAGGTGTTCTTTTTGCTTCTTGTATTGGATGTCTAGGTCTCTAGCAAGGCTGGGGAATTTTCCTTGATTATTTCCCCAAATATGTTTTCCAAGCTTTTAGAATTCTCTTCTTCCTCAGGAACACCAATTATTCTTAGGTTTGGTCATTTAACATAATCTCAGACCTCTTGGAGGCTTTGTTCATATTTTCTTATTCTTTTCTCCTTGTGTGTGTTGGATTGGGTTAATTTGAAGACCTTGTCTTTGAGCTCTGAATTTCTTTCTTCTACTTGTTCAATTCTATTGCTGAAACTTTCCAGAGCATTTTGCATTTCTGTAAGTATGTCCCAATGTTTCCTGAACTTTTGATTGTTTTTTTCTTTAAGCTATTTATTTCCTTCAATATTTCTCCCTTTACTTCTTGTATCTTTTTTTTTTT
>NW_012114622.1:8051072-8061694 GCF_000951035.1 Colobus angolensis palliatus
TTTTTTTAGATTTCCTTGCACTGGGCTTTGCCTTTCTCTGGTGCCTCCCTGTTTAGCTTAATAACTAACCTTCTGAATTCTTTTTCAGGTAAATCAGGGATTTCTTCTTGATTTGGATCCAGTTCTGGTGACCTAGTGTGATTTTGGGGGGATGTTAATGAGCCTTGCTTTGTCATATTACCAGGGTTGGTTTTCTGGTTCCTTTTCTTTTGCGTAGGCTCTGTCAAAGGGAAGGTCTTGAGCTGAAGGCTGTTGTTTAGATTCTTTTGTCCCATGGGGTGTTCCCTTGATGTAGACTCTCCCCCTTTTCCTATGGATGTGGCTTTCTGTGAGCTGAACTGCAGTGATTATTGTTTCTCTTCTGGGTCTAGCCACCTACCAAGTCTACCTGGCTCTGGGCTGGTACTGGGGGTTGTTTGCAGAGTCCTGTGATATGAACTGTCTCAGCTGTGATGTAGTCTCTCAGCTGTGGATGCCAGTGTCTGTTCAGGTGGAGGTGGCGGGGTGGTGTAATGGGCTTCATGAAGGTTCTTAGCTTTGGTAGTTTAATGCTCTATTTGGTGCTGGTTGGCTTCCTGCTGGGAGGTGGTACTTTCCAGAGAGCATCAGCTATGGTAGTACGGAGAGGTACTGGTGGTGGGTGGGGCTCTAGAACTCCCAAGATTATATGTCCTTTGTCTTCTACTTCCAGGGTGGGTAGGGAAGGACCGTTAGCTGGGAGCAGGGCTAGACATGTCTGAGCTCAGACTCTCCTCAGGTGGGTCATGCTGTGGCTGCTGTGGTGGATGGGGGTGAGATTCCCAGGTCACTGGAATTGTATACTTAAGAAAAATTATGGCTGCCTCTGCTGAGTCAGGCAGGTTGTCAGGATAGTTGGGGAAAGCTGGCAGTCACAGGCCTCACCCAGTTCCCACGCAAACCAAAGGGCTGGTCTCACTCCCACTGTGCTCCTACCCCAACCCCAACCCCAAAAGCCCTAAGTCTGTTTCCAGGCGGAGGGCAAGACAGACTTGAAAACCTGCCCCAGGCTACCCGCTTCCCAGCTGTGAAAGGAAAGGGCTTGGTTCTTCCAACTGTGAAGTCTGCACACTGGATTTGCACCCTCCCCCAAGTTCTGGCCAGGAGGCTTCTCGCCCCATTCAAATCTTTCCACAGTTCAACTAGAGATTTCCTTCTCCCTGTGGAGTTTTACTGCCACAACCCCACTCCTCTGGCTGCCCTGCCGATGGATCCCCATGGTGCCAGGCAGGAATGGCCCGCTTGGGGACCCAGTGAGCTACCAGGGCCTTTCTGCTGCTTCCTCTACCCCTATATTTTGCTTGGCTCTCTAAATTGACTCAGCTCCAGGTAAAGTTGGAAACTTCTCCTGCAGACCTTCAGCTTCTCCAGTAGGGGTGTGTGTTTTGGGAGAGGAGGCTCTCCCTTTCCCACTCCCACAGTTGGGGCACCCACAGTATTTGGGGTGTCTCCCATGTCCTGCAGGAGCAGTCTGCTTTCTTCAGAGAGTCTGTGGGTCCTCTTGGGATTCCTGGTTTGTTCTTACAGTTAATTTGGAGCTAAAATTCACAACGCGCATCTCTGCAAGCTTCTCTGTCTGGAGCTGCAATGTAGGCTTGCCTTCCATCTGCCATGATGATCCTGTTGCCCACTAGACACCGAATTCTAAAATACAAGGATATTAAAATTGGTAAATGTGGCCAGGCATTGTGGCTCACACCTGTAATCCCAGCACTTTGGGAGGCCGAGGTGGGCAGATCACCTAAGGTCAGGAGCTCGAGACCAGCCCAGCCAACGTGGTGAAACCCCATCTCTACTAAAAATACAAAAATTAACTAAGCATGGTGTCTCATGCCTGTAGTCCTAGCTACTCAGGAGGTTGAGATACAAGAATCACTTGAGCCCTGAAGGTAGAGTTTGCAATGAGTGAGATCATGCCACTGGACTCTAGTCTGGGTGACAGAGCCAGACCCTGTCTTAAAAAAAAGGAGAAGTTATGCACTGATAATTGGATGATAGTAGAGTTTTGTTCTCCAATAATAGTTCTCTGAGGGGATCATTTCTACCAGACACAATCAGAGAAAGAGAAGATGGGTCACAATGAGACATATAGGGATCTGATTTATGGGGGTCCACAAGATACTAGATGCTGCAAAATCTAGCACTTCAAGCAGCATCATTGAAGTAGTGAAGGCATATATATTTTACATTGCCCCGGGGCCTTTTACCCTCACTATGCCACTGTTGCCAACCAGATAATGCACCAACTTCCTTAATGTGAAGTTCTGGAATTAGGTGGCTATTTACAGGGAAGTTAAATTCAGAAATGGCCTCATGCCACTGTTGAAGGCTGAGCAACTGGTCAAGTTGGTACTAATCCTTGTTTTATTTAGCTTTCTTGCTGACTCACATTCTATGTGACACATTGTACATTCTTGTAATTTTATGTGCCTCTGGGGCATGTTCAATTATCAGGGATTAAATCATTATTCAGGGAAATTATCAGGGAAAAAATCATTATTCAGGGATAATGCTTCAAAAGTTCTGCTGGGATTAGATAAAGGAGCTTAAATTTAGGAAATTACATTTACCAATTTCTTTTTTTTTCTTTTTGAGACCGAGCCTCACTCTATCCCACAGACTGGAGTGCAGTGGCACGATCTCAGCTCACTACAACCTCTGCCTCCTGGGTTCAAGCGATTCTCCTGCCTCAGCCTCCTGAGTAACTAAGATTACAGGTGCCTGCCACCACGCCCAGCTAATTTTTGTATTTTAGTAGAGATGGGGGTTTCACCATATTGGTCAAGCTGATCTCGAGCTCTTGACCTCAGGTGATCCACCCACCTCGGCTTCCCAAAGTACTGGGATTACAGGCATGAGCCACGGAGCCTGGCTGCATATTCACATTTGCAATCACTCATCAAATCCAATATCTTATTCTATATGTAAAAGAAGGGAAGTAATTTACCCAGAGTCACATAGCATATCTGTTCATTGTCTACCAAGTGATCATTCCCTCTTCCTCCTTTCTAATCATACCCAGGCCTTTGTTTGAGCACATAAGCCATCCATTGAAGCCAGTGTGCTTTGGAAGAAGCTGAGCAACACCCAACTCAACTTCCAGGGTGTCCCCTGGAGGGCATATTCAATTCCCCAGGGAACGGTAATTGGTTCAGGCTCAAATAGGGTAAATGTTAGCATTCTCACATGGAATTCTGACATTCAAACACGCTCTCTTTGTAAATGACCTGGGATGGTTTTAAAGCCTGGAACAGTTACAGCCATGTTGCATGCATGAGGGAAGCTGGGTGTAGGATGAAACTCACAGGGCAAAGCAGATAAGACAGGCCATGATGATGCAATTGGGCTGTGGAATGAAGCCAACCTTGAGTTAGATCCTCTTTTTGAACCTGTCTGTTAGTTATGTTATTGATAATTTACCTTCCTTATTTAAGCCAGTTAATTTGGATTTTCTGTTATTTGCAACTGAATATGTCCTAACAGATATATTAAGGTGTTCAAAGCCAAAAATTAAAAAAAAACTCAGCTCTCTGTGTTTTAGTTGTATCACCAGTAAAATTAATGGATTGGAAAATTATACCAGTGGTTTTAAAATCTAGTTTTAGCAGCAAAATACATTTTTCTAGGAGTCTTACCCAAATCATGCAATACATAAAATATGTTTTCAAAAATCAGTAAGTATGCTCGTCATTAATTTTTATAATTAGTGACAAATATTTCATTGTTTGTAGATCCCATGAAAACCTTTGTTTCTTTGGAGCACAATTTGAAAGACACTAGTGCAGATAATAAAACATATGTAATATATTATGCCTAATAAAAATGAGATATGCATAATATACAGATACAAATATATATGTATGAATATATATAAAATAGCTAACATTTATTGCTTTTATTATATACCAGGGATCGTACTGAGTACTTTTTAATGCATGGTTTTATTTTAAATTCATGACTTCATGAAGCAGGTGCTTATATTTAATAAAGGAGAATAATAATACTTACCTCATGGGGGCTCTTGGGAAATTAAAACAAGATCCTTGACTTCAGAACAAATAACTGAGAAGGGCAAGTGTCCTCTTTTGTTGAAATTAAACCTAGGAGGAAGTGAACCCCAAAACCTTGCTTATCCATGGACTTTCTAATTCCAACTCAACAAATTATAACTGATACAGATTCCTTCTGAACTCTGGTCTCAATATTATCCCCAGTAGAAATGAGAATTAGTTTATGTGTTCTCTTTTATTCTGTGATATAAATGTCAGTTCTTTTGGTGACAGGAAAATAATGCCATCAGCAGCTGTACTGAAAGAGAGAAAATAATAACATACTCATATATCCCACAGAATGTTTATGCCTAAGGCTTCATAATCACATTAATTTAAAGACAAAGGGCTGGGCACAGTGGCTAATGCCTGTAATCCCAACTTTTTGGGAGGCCAAGGCCAGAGGATTGATTGAGGCCAGGAGTTCGAGACCAACCTGGGCAGCAGATCCAGACCCCTTCCCCATCTCTGCAAAAAAAAAAAAAAAAAAAAAGGTAGTAGCCAGGTATGGGCGTGCATGGCTGTAGTCTAGTTACTGGGGAGTCTGAGGCAAGAGGATGGCTTGAGCCCAGGAGTTCGAGGCTGCAGTGAACTATGATTGTGCCATTGCATTCCTGCCTGGGCAACAAAGTAAGATCTTGTCTCAAAAAAAATTAAAATGAAATAAACATGAGCCACAGAGAGGTTTAATGGCCTCCCAAGGTCACACAGCTTGTTGGAGTTCAGAGTTGAGATTAACATTCAGGGAGTTTGGCTTCTATACCAATGCTCTGTACCTTGCATGCTGCCCCTAATTAACCTGGCCAAACTTGGTCTCCAATTGCCACTGAAGCTGGCCAATAAGAAAGAAAATCTGATGAGCACTGAAAGCAAGTATGATCTAAATTTGGCTGGTCAGGACTTCCTATGGCCTTGTGAAGAAAACCTATGGCATGTGGTTTTCTGTGTACGTGGAGGTGTGACTGGTTTCATAATCTCATCTCATCTTAACCCTTTGGGTTGAAAATTCAGGCACAGAACACTGAAATAATATCTGGCAATTCTCTGGTTTTTACCACTTCTCTATTAGCTGGAAAACTAACACAAGATGTAATACTCTGGATGTTTTAGGTGTTACGTAATTTGCTTGTGCATTCAATAGTCCCTCTCAGCCTTTAAAATATAAAATAAATTGTTGCTAATGTAGTTTTTGACTTTGTTTCCATGTTCTTTAACTCAATTTTAAATTTTCTGGGGATGAGGCCATCTTTTTATGGAGTACAGTGTTATCATATTTTGCCTTATCTTATTTTGATATTTTCCAAATATTTAAATGTAACCCAGATGTTAGCTCAAACCACATATTGCACAGCCTTGCCAGAATTTCTGCACATTCCTGGTGAGATTTCATTCTGTCCAGTTCCAGCTCCCACAGGACCCTTGATCTCACTTAAGGTTTGTCTTCCTTGTACAGACCTGCCCCTAACATGTGTGGGGCAAGGGTCAGGGCAGGAATATAGAGGCTCACATATCCGTTGTCTAAACAGATAATAAACTATTAAATAAAATATGCACCGTTCTTCTGCATTGCAAAATTTGTCTTCATAATAACCTAGAAGGCCAAGTTGAAATTTAGAATTCTGAGACTTCTAGTTTTCCTCCAGAATTCGGCAGTATGGGGAGAGCTGAACCTCCAGCCTCCACCCATAGTCCACCCCTTATTTTTTTTTCCATGCCCCCTCCTCCATTGTTTCACAACATGAAGGGCCTCACATGCGTTAGTGGACACTGGGGCATGTCTAAGTTTTACCCATTTGCTTTCAGGCAGCCACCCCTTAGGCAAACCTTAGTCCTAGTGATATGCCTACCGGCACTGTAGGCTGCAATTAGGAGGATGGACCCAGGGACAAAGCTGGTGTAGCCCTGCACAAGTGCCATTCCTCAAGTCCTAGGGCCCTTAAGAATGATGCTAAATCCACTCAGCCTGTGCTCTATAAATGGAACAGTCAAGCCTGGATGACAGCACATCTGTTTATAGCATGATTTACTGAATATTTTAGGCCCACCGTTAAGACCTACTGCTCAGAAAAAGTATTTCTTTTTCAATATACCTAGTCACCCAAGAGCTCTGATGGAGATCCACAAAGATATTGATGTTGTTTTTATGCCTGTTAACAAATCTCTTCTGCAGCCCACGGATGAAGAAGTAAATTCAAATTGCAAGTCTTATTATTTAAGAAATACATTTTGTAAGCCTATAATTGCCATAGATAGTGATTCCTCTGCTGAATCTGGGCACAGTAAAATCGGAAACCGTCTGGAAATAATTCACAATTTTAGATGCCGTTAAGAACATTCATGATAGGCTGGGCACAGCGGCTCACAACTGTAATTCCAGCACTTTAGGAGGCCAAGGTGGGTGGATCACCTAAGGTCAGGAGTTTGAGACAACCCTGGCCAATACAGTGGAACCCCATCTCTACTAAAAACACAAAAATTAGTCAGGTGTGGTGGTGCACACCTGTAGTCTCAGCTACTAGGGAGGCTGAGGCAGGAGGATTGCATGAACCTGGGAGGTGGAGGTTGCAGTGAGCTGAGATCACGCTACTGAACTCCAGCCAGGGTGTCAGAGAGAGATCCTGTCTCAAAAAAAGAAAAAAAAAAGAACATTCATGATTCATGGGACGTGGTCAAAATATCATCAGCCAGGAATGGTAGTTCTAGCTACCTGGGAGGCCGAAGCAGGAGGGTCTAAGCCACTGTGCCCGGCCCATAGTCTTTATTTTTTAAACTTTATTTATTTATTTTTTTTTGAAACACAGTCTTGCTCTGTTGCCTAGGCTGGAGTGCAATGGTGTGGTCTCAGCCCACTGCAACCTCTGCCTTCAAGTGATTCTCATGCCTCAGCCTCCCAAATAGCTGGGATTACAGACGTGTGCCACCACGCCAGGCTAATTTTTGTATTTTTAGTAGAGACAGGATTTCACCATGTTGGCCAGGCTGGTCTCGAACTCCTGGCCTCAGGTGATCTGCCCATCTTGGCCTCCCAAAGTGTTGGGATTACAGGCATGAGCCACCGCACCTGGCCTTTATTTTTAATTGCATTTCTAAATACGCTATTTTAAATTGCCATCGATATAAATGACTTCTTTGCACACATCAGAACCACTTGATTCTCTACCTTCAGTATGTGTTTGAAAGTCACAGAAAGAACTTATAAAAAAGCACTGATACCTGTTTTCTTATGGGATGAATGTCATTGACCGATGTTGTTTCTTGGCCCTATGGGAGAGACTTCTAAGGACAAAACTTTCGGGGCGTGCTTTATTCTTTATACAATTATTCCTTGCTATCCAAATGAATTCAGTTCTTGTATATGGATAGAGTTTGGAGAATAAGTTTAGGTAACCAGGGAATTTGTGGTGTTATAGTTCTAAAATCAAAAGCTCTGTGATAGAAAACTATGACTTTAAGAGTTAAAATCCATACCATTCCTAATCTATTTGGCAGTTCAAAGTCAAGCTGATTTAACTCCTGGAATCAAAGCTCCCTAATTAAGTATCTTTATAGTTTTCAATATTTAAGTTGGGCAATCAGGAAAGGCACAAAGTAACTAGAGCTGAAGAATTGTAAAATGTTCTAGGAGAAAGCTATTTTATTTTAAACAAGTCTTCAAGAAGGACAGAGATTAAATAGTAATTGAGTAATGATCATTTTATTAAAGTGTTAAAAGCTTATGTCAGAAATAGCCATGCTCTGTACGGGACTCCATTTATTTGCAGAAAATTACTCCCTTCCTGTGACTCAAAATATAATAATCATAATAATGAGGGAGACCAGGCATGGTGGCTCATGCCTGTAATCCCAGCACTTGGGAGGCCAAGGCAGGCGGACCACCTGAGGTCAGGTGTTCAAGACCAACCTGGCCAACATGGCAAAATCCCATCTCTATTAAAAATACAAAAAATTAGCTGGGTGTGGTGGCACCTGTAATCCCAGTCATTCAGGAGGCTGAGGTGGGAGAATTGCTTGAACCCAGGAGGCAGAAGTTGCAGTGAGCCCAGATCCTACCACAGCACTCCAGCCTGGATGACAGAGCAAGACTCTGTCTCAAAAATAAATAAATAAATAAGTAAATAAATAAATAAATAAATAAATAAATAATGAGGGTTTTTAAAGAAGTGCTTTGAAGCTTATAAAATATGTTAATAAATATGATATAATCTCAGTTGAGATCTTGATCATTGGTATCCAACAGAACTTTCTGCAATGATGGGAATGTTCTAATATGCTGTCCAATACGGTATCTGCTAGCCACATGGGCTGCATAAAGGAGGGGTGAATACTCAAATAAACATTAGGGTATTTCTACCTGTAGGTAAAAAGGATACTTGGACAAAAATACCAAAGTCTAGTGTGACAGACAAGATACTCTAATACACAATAATAGCTATTTTTGGTCACTGCCCATTGATTTATAAAATTTAATAATTACATGAGAATGAAGACAACAAGACTTAATGAAGTTATAATTTTATAATTTTTTTGTTTTTGAGACAGAGTCTCACTCTGTTGCCCAGGCTGGAGTACAGTGGCACGACTCATGGCTCACTGCAGCCTCAATCTCCTGGGCTCCAGTGATCCTCCTGCCTTAGCTTCCTGAGGAGCTAAGACTAAAGGCATGAGCCACTACACCTACCTAACTTTTTATTTTTTTGTTTTTTGATAGAGACGGGGGTCTCCCTATATTGCCTAGGTTGGTCTCAAACTCCTGGGCTCAAGTGATTCTCCTGCCTTGGCCTTCCAGAATGTTGGGATTACAGGCATGAATCTCTGTGCCCAATCTTTTTAGTCATTTTTTAAAACATTGCTTTCAATTGTCTTTGTGAATTTTTGTGACTGCTGAGACTTCGTATATTGAGCAATCATGTTATCTAATTTTTAGTGCAATGGTTAACCCGGGTAATAGCTTGAATTCAGCTCCTCTTACAACTTTATGCCATGTGATTGTCTAGCACTTTTCTTTTCCATAAGTGCTAGATAGCTGGCAAACTGGTATCTAGGTGCAATGTACAAAGAAACCTAATAGGTATTAGGTACAAATGTGAGAGTGTTGCTGTCATTTTGACATGTGGATGTGCCGACCTAATAGCAACCAAACATGTTTGCCAGCACATTAAAAATTAAACACTGTTACCATTACCATTAGTATAAATAAACATGAGTAAAAAGCCCACACTGAAACTTGGTTGCATTACTTGGCTATTCAAAATAAGCTTCCATTAATTTTTAAGTATTATCTTTAAAATAAAAATATAAAATGTATAAGTTCTTGAAGAGAATGTTCAGGCTTCTAAGAACAGAACTTTTTAAAAACACTAACTGCTTTTTGTTATTGAGTTTCAGAAACCTTTCACAAGACAGAAAAAAACAAACAAACAAAAAACTTTACAACCACAGCTAATGTCATTTTTTCCATTGTTCCTACTCAGCTCTAAACTCATTGTGTGCAAAACCTATTTTTTCCATACATCTAAATGACAGATACAGGCTATGAGATTCTTTCTTCTATTTGTAGCAGCTTATTCAGGTGCAGCCAAACACAAAGCTTCAGGATAAATTGTACAAACTTTACAATATGGGATTTGAATTTAAAATACGAGACATAAAATCTGCACAAAACTGATAAAAATCAAGCACAGATATCAGGATCAAAACTTATAATCTACATGTGAAAAGGAGTCTTATTTCCTTTCAAGTGCTTTATTCTGCTACAGAACAGTTGAAACGAAGATGTGAAGCTTTGTGGTTAGTTTCAATTATACACGCTGTAGATAGTATACCAATTTTAAAAGTTACGCAGAGACCGATGGATGTCCATCAGTTCATCTGGATTGATGGGACACACCAGTGGGATCACTGAGAACAAATCAGGCAAGTATGGAAGGAAAGTCCTCCTGTGCAATCAAACTTTATGTAAAGGTCACCTTTTTCAAAGGGATAAGAATACTGCGGCATTTTTTTCACCTCAAATCCCCAGAATGTGTTTGGGAAACACTGAGACAACAAAAAGGGCAGAGCTTTGCCCACACTTATTTGCTAAATGCTCTCTCTTTTTACTATGGGGCCTTATGCAAAATGACCTAACCTCTTCGAGGTGGTTTCATCATTTTGAAATTTAGAGTAACATTCATTTTCTGGGGTTGCTGTGAGAATCAAACACAATATTGGATATGCCATTTCTGACACAACTGAAAGAGTAGCAATGCCTGGCTAATAGAAAGCACGTAACATTTATAATTAGGAGGACATGAGTCAGATCAGGCTTTGCATTTCTGGTCACGTGACCTTCAGCAAGTGACAAACGTGAACTTCAGTTTCTTCATCCGTGACATAGGACTGATATCAACATCTTCTCTACTGGATTGAGAGAAAACGTGAAAGTAACTTCCTTTTCCCTTCTCTCCCATCTCCTCACTTCTCTCTCCCTCCACCTTCCTATTTGCCCACTTCTCTTTTCCTCCACCCCCATCTCCTTACTTCTCTCTCCCTCCACCCTCCCATCTCTCCACTTCT
>NW_012114622.1:8062187-8071029 GCF_000951035.1 Colobus angolensis palliatus
CATCTCTCCACTTCTCTCTCCCTCCACCCCTCCCATCTCTCCACTTCCCTCTCCCTCCATCCTTCCATCTTTCCACTTCTCTTTCCCTCCAACCCTCCCATCTCTCTACTTCTCCCCCTTCACCCTTCCCCTCACCCCAAACACACTTTCCTGGTGTTGCCTAAATTCCTTATGAGCATTCAATGCTTTCTATTGATAGTGTTTTCCTTGGGTCTTCTTTTTTTAAAAAAAGAAATCCTGTTGAGACAACTAGAATATTGATTACTTGACGATTTTCTCATGAATTCAACTGCTCTAACTGGTACATTGACTAAAGGGCATTGAGTTCATTGGATCCCTGAAGCGAGAAGAAGGAAAAAAACAGGGAAGTTCAGCCTGTCTTCCTACTCCTAAATATATTTCACAATGTTGTCTTAGCCTAGCACATTTTAAAAAATCTCTAGTACAAAAGTTCTTTTAGTAATCTGATAAGCCAATTTAAAGGAATATTTCATGCATATGAAAGGTAAAATTTGATGAGGCTTTCTTGACATATATAAAAGAATAGAGATTAAAGCCATTATTTAATATTTGCCCTTTCAGTCTATCCATCAAATACAATTTTATGTTAAATACTTTCCATGAGTTCAGCTTTCTGTCGGACTTTGGTTTTAGAAATAGAGAAAGTTTCATGAAAAACAAATTTATGTCACCACTGTGTTTTAGTAGTTGGTAAATATACTAAACAACATATTGCTTTTTGCCAGAGTCAATAATCATTGACTCCTGCATGTGTCAGCAGACATTTACCAGTGTAAGGACTCTACATGGGAAATTAGGCTTTTTTTGGGAGTGGGTAGAAAGGAGGGTAGAGTATCAACAAACAGGGAAGGTCTGGGAGTCAGTAGACCTGGGTTCTAGTCCTCTCTTTTAATTAGTTTTGAATGCTATATACACAAATATAATCTTTTCAGAGTTTTTTTAAATTGATAAATGAAGGGGATTGGGCAGTTCCTTCCAGCTCAGTCAATTGGGAATAGTTGATTGATTCTTGATATAGTGATATTCCTAACAGGAGAGCAACTAGATCACAAGATCCATAGCACGGGGATCATGACTGTCTTATTAACTGTTGAGCTTCTGGTGTTTGCCTTTGTAGATACCCAATAGAAACCTGTTGAATGTGGAACAACTGAGGGTTGGCTAGTCAGCAGAATTTCATTATTTTCAATTCAGAGCTAGATCCTCCTATAGTTCCTAAGCTATGAATTTAAAACTTAATAATCAGTGTACATTCGGGGAAACCACACAGGGAACGAAATTCTGCCATCACATTCCACTGATGGTAGGAATGAGGATCCTGACACTCCAGCCTACTCTCTGAAGGTCAGGTCCTTTTACGACATGCCCAAAGAACATGACTTATGCTGACAGCTTCATCAGTTCAACAGAGGCCTTTTTTCTCAATGAAACAGATGTCTATTGTGTTGATGTTGCCTGACCTAACAATAACTGACTTCTCCAGTGGATCTTGATACTTTTTCTTCCCACTGACCCTTGGAATTTATCACCATCAACTCCCCCATGTGCCAGTGGTAGTTTTCTGTGGATCCTGAAAGAAGATCAAGGCCCTGGAAAAATTAAGGAAAATCAGGGATTGTGTTGGTGCATCCTGTTCTTAAGTTGAAAAAGTGCAACTGTAGCCCCACCCCCCAGAAATCCAGCTTAACTGGATATTCCAGAACAAGGCTGCCTACTGGGCTGGACACATCCCAAGAAGGGTAGGGAGAGTTACAAAAACCAGGTCCGCCCTTAGCCCAATCCAGCCAGCAAACAGCAGAGGTGCTTGTTTTTCCTAAATTCAGTTCTTAAAATAGATGAACTTCTCTCAGCATTGAATAATATTTTTTTGTCCAAAATTACTTTTCTTGTTTAGAGCTCAACACATTCGTTTCAAGTATCTTTATGGTTGGACACATATTTGCAACTCTTTACATTCCTAGCTAATGGAAAGTTGGGAGTCATCACTGTAATTTTCCCAGGATGCTTTCGGATGCTCCATCATAAACACATCCTATGTTTGAATGACGTTTGGCAATGTTGAGATTGAGAGCTGCAATATGCACATTAATTTCTCAATAACACAAGTCATGGTTAGATGCATTATAATGTTTTCCTCCTTTATTTTTCTGATAGCTGCCTTCAGAAGTGAAGTTCAACAGTAGGGGAGCACTTGCCTTCCATTAATATTTAGATGGACCATACGGACATCTCATTAACTAACTTACAAAGTGTTACATGTTATTTGTGACAGCATGGATGAACCTGGTGGACATTATGTTAAGTGAAATAAGCCAGGCACAGATTCTCACTTATATGTAGAATCTAAAACTGTTGAACTCACAGAAGCAGCCAGTAGAATGGTGACTGCTAGGGGCTGCAGGTGAAGAGTGTTGGGGAGATATTGGTCAAAGGACACAAAATTTCAGTTCATCAGGAAGAAAAGTTCAATAAATATATTGTACGATATGGAGACTATAGTTAATGTATTCTCGAGTATTGCTAACAGAGTAGATTTTAAGTGTTCTCACCACAAAAAAATGGTAAGTATGTGAGGTAACACACAGGTTAATTAGTCAGTTTAGCCATCCCACAATGTCCATGTATTTCAAAACACATCATCTTTTACACAATAAACATATACAATTATTTGTGTGAATTTAAAAAAAGACTCACAGAGTACAGATTAGGGTGGAGGAGGATGGAGATTAAATCTGGAGGAGCAAGCAGAAAACGTCCAGTTGTCAAGTGAAATAAGCTAAGCGATGACTGGAGACACACTGTAATTGATCCAGCTCACCCTGGAAGCTGGAAAGGATCAAAGGTCCTGGCAGGCAGCAATAGAGGCCTGGAGAAAGAAGGGACTTTAACCTAAGGAGAGGCGCAGCAGTGTGTGCAGGAGATAGGGGTTCACATAAAAGCCAGTGGAGAAACCTGGTCCATTACTGGATCCCTGAAGGTTCTCTATGAGCTCTGTTTTTTCCTTTCTTACTTTCTGTTTCTTCTTTAGGATTCTCTAACAGGTCTGCTGACTTGGCAAAAATGTCTGGTAGCCCTAGCTAGCTCCTTTCACTTATATTTAAACTTGAAATACACATTCTTGTGAAAATGATGATATAAGCAATAGATTTCCAGATCTACCCATAAAAATCCCTTTTCATACAAATGTGACTGGAGTCTTAATAGGATATTAACATTTCAAGCCAGCCTCAAGCATAAAAAGTGATGTTACCCACGAAGTCAAAGGAGAAAAGAGTGACAGCCTGTCTGGAGTTAGGCGATCCCTGGCCCCACAACACGGATGGAAATAACTGAGAAGATGAAAATAATTTGCAGCTGGGCATGGTGGCTCATGCCTGTAATCCCAACACTTCGGAAGGCCAAGGTGGGGGAATCATTTGAGGCCAGGAGTTTGAGACCAGCTAGGCAACATGGCTAAACTGTGGTGTCTTTACAAAATACACAAAAATTAGCTGGGTGTTGTGGCATGCACTCAGGAAGCTGAGGTGGGAGAATCACTTGAGCCTGGGAAGTCAAGTGATTCTCTCAGTGAGTTGCAGTGAACTGTGATTGTGCCACTGCCCTCCAGCATGGGTGACCGAGTGAGACTCTATCTCCAAAAAGCAAACAAACAAACAAGAATAAATTTGAGGGATGAAGGCTGTGCCCTACTATTGAGGTTCACAGAGTGAAAGGAAGAAAGACCCACGCTATGGCGCTAGTAAGAGAAGTTGTAGGAGCACAAACCTCTGTTGAGCTCAAGGAGGCAGAATTTAGGAGTGGTGATTGCGGGGATTAGAGATTTCAGAGTGTTTTTATAAATGGCACTACACTCAGATGAGGGAAAAGCAGTGGCACAATACCCACCCGACTTGACAGCATCAAGGACCATTTGATAACATGAGAACAACCTGAGCCGCCTATTTTGTGATAGTCCTGCACCATCTACAGTAGCTGATACTCCAGGGTCAGAGCAGAACTAGCTGCCTACAAGAATCAAATAATTTTGGGAGATGTATTCAAATTTTCTTCTCCTGAAATCAAGTCATAGTATATTAAAAACAAACAAACAACAACAACAAAAAACACTGGGCCAAACCTTAAAAGATAAAATGGAATTGGAAAGGAAAATGTGATGGTTTAGTCTATTTACATTCATTGTCACCCTGTCACATAACACTAATCAGTGAATCAGGTGTCCTCTGTATATGTGACAAAAGGGTGAGGTTTCCACTATAGACATGCATATCAATGCTCCAGATGCTGAAAAGATGGATATAATGGGACACTTGGTGAGACTAATGGTTTTAGTTCTTTAGATAGTGAAATGTCACTTTAAAAATGCTACTAATATCTGTTTTTGGAAATGGTTTTTTTTTTTTTTTTTTTGAGATGGAGTCTTGCTCTGTGGCCCAGGCTGGAGTGCAGTGGCACAGTCTCAGCTCACTGCAAGCTCTGCCTCCGGGTTCAAGTGATTCTTCTGCCTCAGCCTCCTAAGTAGCTGGGATTACAGGCGTGCACCACCATGCCTGGTTAATTTTTTTATTTTTAGTAGAGATGGGGTTTCACCCTGTTGGCCATGCTGGTCTCAAACTCCTGACCTCAAGTGATCCATCCGCCTCGGCCTCCCAAAGTGCTGGGATTACAGGCGTGAGCGACCACGCCTGGCCTGGAAGTGAAAATTTTAACTTACTTTGGGGGCAGATGTTTTGAAAAAACTTTTGAATAGATTCCTTTATTTACACAATGACCTGAATGGCGATACTCTGGATTAAGATATCAAATGGTATTGTGATACTGTGTTATAATAAGAAATATGTATTTGGTCTCTGCTCTTGGTTCCTGGCACACAACTCCTAAAACCCCTGGAACATCCATAATAACAAGGAGTATCTTTTGTATGCTAATGAGATGACTGTGGCTAGCAGTCCCTACATAGCTTCAGGATGTGGGCTGGTCACTAGAAAGACCAAGGTGTGATTAGATGATTGGGACTACCCCACCAACCTCCAGGAAGGGGACGGGACAAGGGGCTGAAAGTTGAATTGATCACCAATGGCCAGGGATTATAATCAATCATGCCTACATAATGAGGCTTCTGTAAAAACTCCAAAGAACTGGGTTTAGATTGTTGAATACATGGAGCGCAGCATGCCTGTTGAGGACATGGACTCCGTCTGCACCGCTTCCCATATGCCATCTGGGAAGGAAAGACATCATGAGTTCCTTCTCTCTTTCTTCTTCCTTTATCCATCCATTGCTCTTGCCTTCCCCATCTGTGTTAAAGCAAGAGGAGGGAGAAAGGAAATGGGGATTAGAAAATTCTTGACCAGAACTATTAAAAGATTGTTCTGGGCTCTCTGGACCTGGCAGGTATTTAAAGACAAATATTTCTCTCATGAACACTTTTACAGGCTCTTTGGGGACTCCCCTACTAATTCTGTTTGATTTTTGCTTCCTTGATGTAGCTATTCCAGATCCCTGTTTAATCCCTCGGATTCATGCACCTCTGTCCTAGACTACTTTAGCTTTCTCATTTGTGAGTCAGACATCTATGAACTTTAGAAATCAGACATCAAGTTCTCTGCATGGTTTCACTGACATCTCTCTCGTAGGCTTTATTCGTTGTTTATGCATTCCTCTCCAAGGGCTCACTTTCTTTTCCTTGCTAAAGTATGTCTTTGAGTAGTTCTTTTATCAAGCATCAGTGGAGTTTTGTAGGTTTTAAATGTATTTATTATGTAAGTGCTCTTGAATGATTTTTAGCTGGGTATGAAAATACATTTTATTAGTAATTTCTTTATAGCCCTTTGAATACCTTACTTCATTGTCTTTTGGCATGTATTGCTGGGAAAGGGGAGTCTTCTATAAGTATAATTTTTACCTTCTAAGACTTTCTGTCTTTTCTTTCTGTTAGCTTTTATGATATTTTTTATCCTTTTGTTCCACAACTGTGCTACCTTTGCTTTGTCAAACTAGGTTTTATTTCATTTATCCTTACTATAATTTAATAGGCACTTAAAAAATCTGACATTTTTCTTCAATTCTTAATCCTTTACCAGTCTTTCAACATTGTTCTATTCTTTTGGAGTGCCTCATACATTATACATTTAGTAAAATCTTTAATCTCTATTTCTCTTCATTTCTCTTTTGTATTTTAATATCTTTATTGGTCTGTATTTATCAGCAAACTTTTGTGCTAGTTTCCTGTATTCACTAATTCATTTTTTGATTTTGCCCAGGCCAGAGTATAGGCCATCCTTGGTTTGCATGATGCTGTGTTAACTGAAACCTATGCATATCAGAATCCTGTCCTCACTTATCACAGAATCATGCAAAGTGAAGACATGGTTGCATGAGGTTTGGCTAGCACCATACTGTGCAAAGTGAGGACCACCTGTATATCCAACTCATTAAATGTTTGTATTTCCATGACTATATTTTTCATTTACAGAATTTCCAGTTGGTTATTTTTCATGTTCATTGGTTCTTAATCTAATCTGCCTTTTCCCTACGTTTTTTGTTGATTGTAAAGCATGTTATTGCTTCACTTATTTTCTTGAAGTTCTTAAATGTACATATTTAAAGTGATTTTTTGAGTGCAGTTTACGATTGTATTTTTTTTTTTTTTTTGAGACAGAGCCTTGCTGTGTCACCCAGGCTGGAGTGCCATGGTGTGATCTTGGCTCACTGCAACCTCCACCTCCTGGGTTGAAGTAATTCTCCTGCCTCAGCCTCCCGAGTAGCTGGGATTACAGGCACACACCACACCCAGCTAATTTTTCTTTTCTTAGTAGAGATGGGATTTCACCATGTTTGCCAGGCTGGTCTCGAATCTTGACCTCATGATCCACCCACCTTGGCCTCTCAAAGTGCTGGGATTACAGGCGTGAGCCACCGCCCCTGGCCTACAATTGTATTTTGAGAGCCGTGAATTAATTTCTCTATAATTAAGTTTGTTGGCTGGCTCTTTCTGTTCATTCTCATTACTTGCTCTGAAATTTTTATTTACATCTTTATCTTGAGTGTAAATTTCTTGTTTTCTTCCCTATGCTAATTCTATCTTGTTTAGCATTTTTGAAGTTATCTTCCACTAATCTCAGGACCTGCAATCTAGAACTAGCTGTACAATTGGAAATTTAGGGTTCCTGTCCTGCAACAGTAGTAGAGACAACAGATCCAGTCATTCAGCTGGCAGGGAGCTTGTCAACTTCTGTCCACATGGCATTCTCTGTCTCCAGCCACCACATACACACAGTTAACAATGCTCCCTTTCCCTGTGGGCAAGTTCTGCCTAAGCTGCTGTTTCACAGTGTGACATTGGATATGATTATCTGCTATGCGTGGGGATGATTTTAGTGCCTGTCATCCAGCTCTCCCCTTCCCCTTAAAGAAGACCACCCAAAGTATTATCAAGTAACTTGATCTAACCTTGACATACAGATTCCTCAGTGGTGTTCAGTTCTCTCAGTTGGATCTGAATGTTGCTTTTGTTGCTGTACATGGTTAGATGAATTACTGCTGAATAATGTTTAATTATCCCAATATAGAATGATAGAAAAGGAAAGAGTAACTACAATAAAAATAATTTAAACTCATTTGGAAAAAGGGAACATAGGAAACGTTATAAGTGGCCACCATTTTATAGCACATAATCTTAATGAAGAGGGATAATAAGATTCCCTTTTCTTGCCAGAAATGTGAGCTCTGTGGTCAGCCAATCTAGTTTACTTACGGTGTATTTACAGGAGGGTATACTTTGTTCATTGACAAATGTGGCCATGTCTAAAAAGGGCTTTGGGGAAAAAGCTATCATGGGGGCTGTAACAATTACAAGTCTGCTTCATATTTCATTGGTTTAGGAGTCTATGGATTGCCTTAATGGACAAGTAATCATGGGTTCTTATAGTTTGCCAAGCGTGAGTTTCTCTAGAAATATACATTTCTTAAAACAAAATAAATTTCAACCTATTTCTGTTTGCTGAACTCCAATGCCAAATAACCAATGACTAGTCAATCACTGACTCTATAATCCAATCTGAACATTTCTCTCTCCTAAAAGTAGGATAGGGCTTTGTCCATTGTCCCGCCCTCAGCTGAACTTGGATTCTGCCTTGACGTTCTATTACATGCCGAAAAGGATGAGCATTCTGAGGCAAAGATGTATCTTCTTCAGTCTCTACTTTCACAAGGACCAGTTCCAACTTAAACTTTTCTATTTCTTACTGAAATTTTACCAAAGGTTGGATGATCCATTCTAACATCCTGCATGTTTCCTATCAAAAATAGTAGTGTTGTAGTTTAGGTGAGTTTAATGTATTCCATATCACCTCAGTTCAGCTAATTCTACATCTTAGAACCTGTCATTTGAAAATGCCCTACTTCTGGCATTTCTGTATCACCTGAGACTTTTACAGTTGCAAGTGAACAGAAGTCTCAGCTCAAATTAGCTTAAAGAAGAAAATGCAGTGGATAATATAAATAATAAATCCAGGCTGAATACCTAGGTAGATAGGATGAAACTAGACTGAGGACCTTCAAACACATCATCAGCATGTCTTGGTTTCTTCCCAGCTCTTGGCTTTATTTTGCATTTCCCCATGTGTTAGTTTTATTCTCAGATTCTATGTGGTAATAAAATAGCTGCAGCTGTTCTGGCCTTGCATCCTCTCAGATTTAAGTCTGTTGAGAAAGAAAGTCTGTTTTCCTTTTTTCTTGTTTTCTTTCTTGCTTGCCTTCCTGTCTTTCTTTCTTCTTTCTTTCTTTCTCTTTCTTTCTTTTTCTTTTTATTTCTGTCTTTCTT
>NW_012114622.1:8071194-8092090 GCF_000951035.1 Colobus angolensis palliatus
TTTTCTCTTTCTCTCTCTCTCTTTTTTTTTTGGAGATGGAGTCTGTCTCACTCTGTCACCCTGCCTGAAGTGCAGTAGTACAATCTCGACTCACTGCAACCTCCGCCTCCCAGGTTCAAGTGATTCTCCCACCTCAGCCTCCCAAGTAGCTGGGATTACAGGTGGCCGCCACTATGCCCAGCTGATTTTTATATTTTTAGTAGAGATGGAGTTTCACTATGTTAGCCATGCTGGTTTCGAACTCCTGATCTCAGGTGATCCGCCTGCCTCAGCCTCCCAAAGTGCTGAGATTACAGGATTGAGCCACTGCGCCCAGCCAGAAAGTCTGTTTTCTCATGAAAAGTTACACAAAAGTCTTGTAATTGAGCCTCTCCGTTTCTGATTGGACTGGGTTAGATCACGTGTCTATCTGTAAATGTATTGCCATGGCAGGAGCAACAGAATGCACCCACTGGCTTAGGTTTCATTCTGACTTGGGGCAGATAGACTTCAAGTGTAAATAAAAGATAGGGTAGAGGAGGGAATAACGCCTACAAAGCAAAATTAGGATGATATTACAAAATGTAGAGTGCACAGACTTGCAAAACCAGCAACTGTCTATTGCATCACTGGATAGAGAGAACCTTAACGCCAGAACCAGTAAAGGGAATACATGTGGACATAAACAATACCATTCTGTCTCACATCAATCGTATTACCACTCAGTTTCTCCAAGAGGCACTTATAAGGGGAGGGAGCGTATGGTAGTTGTTCTTTTTCTTGTCAGTCTCTGTTTATGTATAATAACCAAGAAATTCTTAATATCTTCCTTATGGGTCCTTGTTGGAGCTATCATTCTCAAATGTGTCTAAATCTTTCTTGTATATACTTACATTTTGCCAGTATAAATTTTATGACTTTGTAGACTGTGAATCTGAACTCCTCTTATCTTCTATCCTTTTATCTGTCTATAGAGGGGATCTGAATTCCAACAGAAACAAATAAATGCCAATTCGTCTCTAGGGGGCTCTTTCTATGACCAGTATGGTGTTTTTCTAGTAATATTCTAGGAATATTAAAAACTTAATCCCTAAATCTAGAGCAAACAACTTCAACATTCTCTTCCATTGTAATTTAAAATCAGCTAATTAGAAAACAAAAGTAGAGAAGTCACCAACATTGCATCAGAGCAAATAAAATGTTGGGACAGTTAGCCACATGTGAGCAAGCTGAGGAAGAAAATACCATAGCAATGATGCAAAAATATGGCAACTAATTATTAGAAATAAATGCAAAAAACAGACCAAGAACCCAACTCAGAAATAAAATACCATTCTGTCTTTTGGTTCCTTCCTTATCCCGGGGAGGAGGTGCATTAGTAAAAGATTGTTTGACGACTTACCTGGAGAAAGTGGTCTGGGCTAAGACTATGACACTTTTATCAAACAGTGAAAGAAACATGGGCTTTGGCATCGGGGTGACCTGCTTTAGAATCCTGAGACTCATTCAATAGCAGGCAAGGCACCTAATCATCGCTGAGCCTCAGTTACATCACCTACTCCTTCCCAGGAGTGTTTTGAGGATTAAATGAGGTATGGTGTCTATGGTGAATACCTGGTACCAGTCCATCTGTTTCTCCTGGTGAAAACACCAGGAACAAGTTGCGCAGTTTAAAAAATTTATCACTTAGAAAAGATAATCTACCAAAACACCTAGAAATTCCTCCTTCTACCCAGTACTCAGCATTTGAAGCAACGAGGAAAAGAATCAAAACAGAGCTAATGGGGACTAGATGAAGCCATTTAGTCTACTTTATGGTCTAAAGCTACCCATTTCATTGTCTATTATTTCGCAGTAGCCTATTTCTCGGATCATTGTTTTGAAAGCTGGTTCTATGTTTATGGCACCAATTCTTGCTTCTTTTTGCTCAGCCAGATCCCCTGCACATAAAACTAGTAGACTGTGAAACTAGCTGCCTCAAGCGGGACCAGCTAGTGGCAGCATGCGGAAGAAAGTAAGAGGTGAAGGGTGAGTGGGGAGAGAACTACTGGATGCCTGACATTTAAGGCTGGGACAATTGACATTTGGCCAGTATGGGATCCTGTGGATTAATCAGAATGGTGTCTTGTTCACAAGGGAGGAGAGTTTTGCAATTCAATTTCTAGGAATTTGTCTTACAGGAAGACTTATAGCAGTATACAAAGTTGTCCCTGCAAGGATGTTCAGGGAAGTATTGTTTGTAAAGTGAAAACTGGAGAAAACCTAAATGTCTGTTAATAATGGAAAGGTTAAGTAAATAGGATGTGTTCACAGTGTAGGATGTTATGTGGCAACTCAAAAGAACAAGGTGCAGCTATATATATTAATAATAAACAGGCTGGGCATGGTGGCTCACACCTGTAATATCAGCACTTTGGGAGGCTGAGGTGGGTGGCTCACAAGTTCAGGAGATCGAGACCATCCTGGCCAACATGATGAAACCCTGTCTCTACTAAAATTACAAAAATTAGCCAGGCATGGTGGCGGGTGCCTGTAGTCCCAGCTACTAGGGATGCTGAGGAAGGAGAATTGCTTGAACCCGGGAGGTGGAAGTTGCAGCGAGTTGAGATCGTGCCACTGCACTCCAACCTGGGCAACAGAGTGAGACTCTGTCTCAAAAACAAAAACAAGAACAAAAACAAAAACAAAAACAACAAAAACAAAAAAAAGAGAGAGAGAGAAGGAGAAGGAGAGAGAAAGAGAAAGGAGTTTGGGGTGACAGTGGGTACTAAGAAGGAAGTTTTTGCACATTTATATTTTGTTGTATTCTATTTTACAAGAAGCATATTTACCTATAAAAATAAAAGTAAATAAAAAGACCCTTAAAAGACACATTTATTTATAACTCTTAAAGTTCAGATAACTTAGAAGAATTCCTCCTCCTCCAGTTTGTTACATAGCGGGTCTTCTCACCACATCACAATCCTGGGACACAGGTTACAGGGATGCTGCCCAGCCAGTGGGCATCAGCTATTCTGTTAATCTTTGGGAATGGCTTTCCAACAGGAGAGATGTACCCCTTGAATGGAGTAATTATTAAGTTTATTGGAGAGGCTGCTTCCTTCATCTCCTTTTGGAATCACTTAATTGAGGGATGATTTATTCAATTGCTGTATAAATCCCTTTTCTCTGAACTAGGGAAACTGTCATCTCGAAACAGAGCCAGTGGTCATCTTTCAGGAAGATCTGAGGCTTGCCCTCACTCTCAGCCTATTCACAGGGCCCTAGGTCTAACAGCCAGTACATAAAACAATCTCATAGCCTATAATATCGTGAAATCCACAGTTCTTACCCTGAGATGTCTCATAAACGTGTGATTAGGGACCTATTTCAACTCCCACTCCAATCCCCCAACACATAGAATCTGGGGAAATGACATTTGAGGTCCGACTTCCCAGATTCTTTAGAACAAGACGCCTGTATAGTTTTCAGATTTCTCTTCACGTGACCAGTGTAGCAATCTGAAGGTCTGGAAAATGACATATTTTCACCTCTCTTTTAAGGACATTTTTTTCCTTTTAAATAAATAAAAAGAAAAAAAGTAGGACATATATAAAGAAAGTGTTTCTCTTTTAGGGCTTTCATACTCCAGTTATGACAACACTGAAGAATTTAATAGGTTCAGATTTTCCAGGTGTCATTATGGATTCAATTTCAATTGCATTAAATCGCAGAAAGTCTAATATATATTAGCATGTCACAGCATATCATTATTTGGAAACTTTTTTTTCCATTGTCAATGAAATCAGTTATTTGCTCTTTATTTTATTTTTTAAAAATAATTTCAACTTTTATTTACGATTCAGGGGGTACATGTGTAGGTTTGTTACATGGGCATATTACGTGATTGCAAACATTGTTTAGTGATGTGTCTGATGTAGTGCCAAGTCCTCATCAATTCCACTTCACAGTTGCTCTTGAATCAATTCCATAGCCACTGCCCTTATTTCAGCTGACCTGGACTCTTTTAGAGGTGGCTGAACTTGTTTTCTGATCTTCATTTGCTCTCTCCATTTTATGATCTTTTTTGATCTTGCTGGAAAATTAATCTTCCTAAAACACAGTTTTGAGCATGCCATTGTATGTTAAAACATTTTCAGCACTTCTCCTTTTCCTATTGAACAAGTCTTAAAAATCCATACCCCTTAGCCTGGCCTTCCAGGTTGGTTGCATAGCACCTTGAAGGAACCTATCTTTCATGCCAATAACTTCCCTAATAACTTCCATAGATCCTAAGTTTCAGGCAAACTGAATTAGCCCTGTATTCCCCAAACAGCGCATTACTTTTTCGCTAGGTTACATTCTGACATATTATTGTTGTAACTTGAAATTTCCTCAGACCTTACCAGCCTCAAACCACATTGACATCAATACCCAAATTTTACTTCATCAGACACAGAAGTCCAAACCTCTAGCAAGTCTCCTCCCAGATATTTATGAGAATCCTAGCAAGGAAAGGTATTAAAGTGGTATCTAAACTGGTCAGGACTGCTGCTACTTTGTTCTTCTGGGTCCCAGGGAGTCTCCCACTGTTTCTGGTCGGTGCCACTGGGCACCATGTGCACCCCAGGTCCAACTGGTGCCATCATGGGCAGAGTGTGGAAGAATGGCTCTCTCCCTTTTATGTTGCTATCTGTTATGATGGCGTGTCATAGCAGTGTTGCCTGGGCTCCAGTGTGTTACAGAACATAGGAGAAGTCTTCCATCTTTTATTTTATAGCACTGTCTCTCCCTTGGAATTAAACTTGCACCCAATGGTTGCACAGCACAGAATCACCACTTATCCTTCCTAACTCAGGCTTTATTCCTGGCTCCGGCAATTCATGCTCTTTCTAGAATGAGTCGTTTCATAAAAGGATTCTCAGGGCCCTACAAAGAGATTTGTGTTAGACCTTTCTACCAGTTTACTAGACATGTACAGATACATATACATTCAACTCCCAACAGGGCACCCAGTTTATGTGGTTAATAGGAGACATCTTAGCCTTCAGGCAAGAGAACTTTCCTTTTGCCTCCCCCACCACTTATGACACATACTCAGATATTCTAAATCTTAAAGATGGACTCTGTTCAGGCAGGTTTCCTGTTTACAAAAGGACACATAACATTTATATACATTTATATAAAGTTTAAAAATAGGTCAACTGTCCCCCCATATATTATCTATAGAACACTTTTTTTTTTAAGTTCTAGGGTACATGTGCACAACCTGCAGGTTTGTTACATATGTATACATGTGCCATGCTGGTGTGCTGCACCCATTAACTTGTCATTTACATTAGGTATATCTCCTAATGCTATCCCTCCCCCGTCCCCCCTCCCCACAATAGGCCCTGACGTGTGATGATCCCCTTCCTGTGTCCAAGTGATCTCGTTGTTCAATTTCCACCTATGAATGAGAACATGCGGTGTTTGGTTTTCTGTTCTTGTGATAGTTTGCTCAGAATGATGGTTTCCAGCTGCATTCATGTCCCTACAAAGGACACGAACTCATCCTTCTTTATGGCTGCATAGTATTCTGTGGTGTATATTTGCCACATTTTCTTAATCCAGTCTGTCACTGATGAACATTTGGGTTGATTCCAAGTCTTTGCTATTGTGAATAGTGCCGCATTAAACATACGTGTGCATGTAGAACACATATGTTTGACTAAACCATAAAGAAAGCAAGGGAGAGGAAGGGGAATATCAGGGAAGGATATGTAAAAGGTTTTACCCATATTGGTAACGTTCTATTTAGGCTGAGTGGTGAATCACAGATGTTTGATTTGATTATTCTCTATAATATGTGTGTGTATTGCATATATAAAAATTATATCATATTCAAATTTTTAAGTATAAAATATTTCATAACTAAAAGCCTTGACCAAAAAAGACATTTAAGTATTAGTCTGCACTCCTGCATTTGTTTCCTATACCTTTGTTTCTCTTTCTTCATGCATCTGCTTTGTATTTTTTTTTTTTTTTTTGAGATGAAATCTCACTCTGTCACCCAGGCTGGAGTGCAGTGACATGATCTCGGCTCACTGCAACCTCTGCCTCCCGAGTTCAAGTGATTCTCCTGCCTCAGCCTTCTGAGTAGCTGGGATTACAGGCACGTGCCAGCATGCCCAGCTAATTTTTGTATTTTTAGTAGAGATGGGTTTTCACCATGTTGGCCAGGTGGGTCTTGAACTCCTGACCTCAGGTAATCTGCCCACCTTGGCCTCCCAAAGTGCTGGGATTACAGGCATGAGTCACCATGCCAGGCTGTGCTTCTGCTATTATCTACAGTGATCTCCAAGTTCTGAAGAACCCTTCTCATGTTTGCCTCGCTTTTCTTATCTCAAGGGCTGCTCTTCTGCTTTCTCTTGTGATTTCCCCTGTGCTTCCTTCCTGATTGCTACTTTATTTATTCAGCTCTTGTGCATTTGCTTTTCACCTCTTTGGATTGCACTGCCAGTGTTTGGCAGTTCAGTTACTTTCCCGTCTTTGTTTTTGTTTTCTGGAATAGTCTACTTACAAGAATCATGGCTATTAGACCAGAGTGCTTCTGGGTTTTCTATTTCCTCTTTTTGGTGATGTTTGATCAAGATGCCGTTTCAGATATCTTATTTTATGGGCTACTCTGTAAACAACTGTGGAAATTGGAGTTATGGTAGACTTTCAAGAGATGTCAACACTGCAGTGAAGTGGAGGCAGCCCTTAAGAAAAATGCTTTCTTAAAAGCCTCTCCTTGGGGGAATTTCTGCTGCTATCTACCCCAACTAAGAAGGCCTAGAATAAACATCCATGGAATACTGTGGAATACACAGGATATCATGTAGCCATTAAAAATGATCACAGAGATTTTTATTTATCAACATGGAAAGATGTTTATGACATATTAAGTGAGAAGCACAAGTTATATAGTATGTATATATGTAATATTTGTAAACAATATATATGATCTCATTTTATTTAAAGCCTTCTATATGTAAGTGCATAAACATTCATAGATAAAACTAGAAGAGTATACATCAAATTGTGAAAAAATATTAACAATGGTTGTCTTGGGATGGTAAAATTTGGGAGCGATTTTGGGAGGTTAAATTTATATGGTTTTCTCTATTTTCTAAAGCACCTGAAGTGAATATATATGGCTTTATAAAAAACAGCATATGAATATCATTTCAATTTTTTTAAAAAGAGAGCTTTGGTGAGATTAAGAAATTTCTCTTTTAAAGATTTCATTTCTTTCTTTTGAAAAAAACTATCTGAAAGTATTATTTCTCCATCCTTTAGCATTTAGCATAACACTTGGGCAGATTTTATGGTTAAAAATAGTGAGTATTCTATGGATTGTATTGGTGCACACATATCAACAATTGCAGTAAGTTCTAAGTCCAGTTTGCCTTCCTCAGGTTGTGTGGTGAAGGTCCTCCTCAGGGATAAGGGGGCGGGAGAGATGGGCAGATTCAGCCTGTAGCCAACATCGCTGGGGTGACAGTGGGGTGGACACAGAGCTGTCACCGAGAAATGGCCTGAGGGAAGGCAGTGCAGCCTCCTAGGGTTGCATAATTCCATCCAAGGAAATGGAGATGTGTGAATTTCCCCTGAGGGCCTGGCAGGGCACTCAAGCTGGAAGTAAAAGTTGCCCTAGCACTTTTTCATAGGACAGAAGTATGCTCCACTGTTCCCACCTCGACTTCAAAGACAGTCAGTGGCAGTGGCAGTGGCAGTTGTGGCAACTATGATGGTAAGGTGACTATCTTGATTTGCTGGGGACTTTTCCCGTTTTAACACTGAAAGTCCCACATCCTAGGAAACCCCTCTGTCCCAGATAAACCAGGATGGTTGGTCTCCCTGTACTGTGGGCACATCAACAGTGATTGGGAAAGGTACCTCACTGGGGCAGCGAAAGCTTGTGGAGGTGATGGCAAGTAAACAAGAGGAGGCAACAGTTGCCATGGTGACGATGGTGTGGCACTAGGAGAGATGCCAGGATGTGGTGGTGTCCCTGGTAGTAGAAACCTGGACTCCAAGTGAAGAGTCGAGCCAACAGCTCTTGCAAGAGTGACTTTTCAGGCCAACCATGCCTGTAATCCTAGCACTTTGGGAGGCCAAGGTGGGCAGATTACCTGAGGTCAGGAGTTGGAGACCAGCCTGGCTAACATGGTGAAGCCCTGTCTCCACTAAAAATACAAAAATTAGCTGGGTGTGGTGGCGGATGCCTGTAATCCCAGCTACGTGGGACGCTGAGGCATGAAAATCGCTTGAATCTGGAGGTGGAGGTTGCAGTGAGCCAAGATGGTGTCACTGTACTCCAGCCTGGGCGACAGAGCAAGACTCCATCTCAAAAAAAACAAAAAGAATGAATTTTCAGGTTTTCCACTGCTATTGTAACCAGGAAATCCAAAGCACTGGGACGGAGGTGGGGGCCAGTAGTGGTGGCTTGGACTCCAGGAATTATATCCAAAGAGGCTCCGTATCTCTTCGTGATCCCTTTCTACTCACATCCCTTCCATTGTCCTTGCCTTATGCCTGGGATGGGGAAGCATTAGCTGGCACTTTCCAAACTCCACCCTTCTTTATACAGCTTTTAGGGGCTAGAGTCACCTTTAGCTTTTTACACACGATATCCTTTATCTTTCTTGTTCACATTCCTCTTTTTTTAAAAAAGATCTTTGATTAAGATCTTTAAATCTAAGATCTGAAACCATAAAAATTCTAGAAGAAAACCTTGAAAAAACTCGTCTGGACATTGGTCTACATAAAAAATTTATGACTATGACCCCAAAAGCAAATGCAACAAAAATGAAAACACTTCTGTACAGCAATAATAATAATAATAATAGAGTAAACATACAATCCACAGAATGGGAGAAAATAGTTGCAAACTATGCATCCAACAAAGGATTTATATCCAGAATTGACAAGGAATTCAAACAAATCAGCAAGAAAAAAGCAAATAATCCCATCAAAAAGTGGGCAAAGGACATGAATAGACATTTCTCAAAAGAAGATATACAAATGGTCAACAAACATATTTTTAAAAAGGTCAACATTAGTAATCATCAGGGGAATGCAAATTAAAACCACAATGAGATATCACCTACCCCAGCCAAAATGGCTATTATTAAAAAGTCAAAAAACAGTAGATGTTGGTATGGATGTGGTGAAAAGGGAATGCTTAGATGCTACTGGTGGGAATGTAAATTAATACAACCTCTATGGAAAACAGTATTGAAGTTTCTTGAAGAACTAAAAGTAGATCTACCATTCAATCTGGCAATCCCACTACTGGCTATTTACTCAAAGGAAAAAAAAAGTCATTATCTCAAAAAGATACGTGCATGTGTATGTTCAGCACAGCACAATTCACAATTGCAAAGATACGGAATCAGCCTAAATGCTTGTCAATTGATGAATGGATAAAGAAAATGTGGTCTATATACACCGTGGAATGCTACTCAGTCATAAAAAAGAAGAAAAGAAAGTCTTCTGCGGCAAACTGGATGAAACTGGAGGCCATTACTCTAAGTGAAGTAACTCAGGAATGGAAAACCAAACACCACATGTTCTCACTCATAAGTGGGAGCTAAGCTATGTGTATGCAAGGACATAGAGAGTGATATAATGAACATTTGAGGCTCAGAAAGGGGAGGGTGGAAATAGAGTGAGGGATGAAAAACTGCTTATTGGGTACAAAGAACACTACTTGAGTGATTGGTGCACTAAAAATTCAGACTTCACCACTGTACAATTCATCCATGAAACCACAAACCACTTGTACCCCTAAAGTTATTGAAAAAATATATATTAAAATATATACATAAATATATATAAATATATATATATATAAAAAGATCTTCAGTGCTTAAAAAAATTAAGTGTTTTTTTTTAAAGTTGCTAGACAATGGAATATATTTTAGAGAAAAATGTCGATTGAGTAGTTTTGCTGAGGGAGTACAAATCAGGGGTTGTTAACAGCCACAAATTAAGGATTGAAAATTAGCACTGTGGATAGGGAGGAAAGGGTCCACAGGCCTGTATGTTGGTTAAAACAAGTCCTGTGGTTCATTGGTCAATAAACTGTTTTCAGTTAGATTCTTTGAGGGTCTGGCATACCTGAATCACTCAAAATGTATGGTCCTAAACAGCCGCAGCAGGTTAGAGCCAGTTATGATGAAACGCAATGTTCAGTTTTACTGTTTCCTGAGTAAGTGTTGCTCTAAAAATACTTCCTTTTATACTTTACAATCAAAAGCTGAATTTGCCAGTTGAGCATGAAGGTTTCTTGTAGCCAGGACTTCCTCCCTCCACCTCTGGATAAATGTGCTTCTACTGAAGCTGCTATTTTTTGTTTATTTGTTGTTTTTGAGACACAGTCTCACTCTGTCACCCAGGCTGGAGTATAGTGGCACAATCACAGCTCACAGCAGGCTCAGCCTCCCAGGTTCAAGCAATCCTCCCACCTTAGCCTCTGGAGTAACTAGGACTACAGGCATGTGCAATGATGCCTAGCTAATTTTTAATTGTTTTGTGGAGAAGGGGTCTCACTATGTTGCCCAGGCTGGTCTCAAACTCCTGGGCTCAAGCGATCCTCTGGCTTCAGCCTCCCAAAGCGTTGGGACTACAGGAGCGAGCCACCGTGCCTGGACTGAAGCTATTTTAATCCATGCCTTATCCACTGTTCTTTGGATTTTGCAAATTCCCTCCTTTTATTCTAGACAAATAGTACTTTCCTCAGAATTTCAGAGCTGAGATCTAGTCTTGATTAATATGAGTTTTCTCTAATACCTTTGTTTCTTCTTTTTTTAAAACTGATGAAGGCGGACTGTCTATCTCAATGCACCTTTATCTCTTTAGTTTCCTTCTAGGCCTTCCTTCGCAGCCAGGTCCCCACACTGAGATCTGTCCTTAGTCTGACTGTGCCATTTGGGGCTCTCTCAGGGGGACACTGGTTTTGCGCTCCAGGTCATTGTTTCTTTTAGGTGCATAATAGTAAAAATGATAGCACATCTGCATTTAATTATGATTCCGTCTTCCTGGCTGCACATTCACAAATTTCTAAGCCTTTGGAGAGAAGGAATATTTGCTACAAACATTGGCTGCAGTGATGATGTTGTCATCTGCTTTCAATTTCCTAGATGTAGCCGTAAACAGATGCAAAATGTGGCTAAATGGTTGGGAGTGGAGTGTTTGGACCATCTGACAGGGTGTAGATAGGACTCTCCACATGTCTGCAGTCATAATTTTGTCCATTTTTGTTTTTATCTTTAAAAATATGCCTCCTCACTTCTTTTTCTTCCTACACTGAACTGGCACAGAACATTCACAACATATGTGGTGGATTTCATAGACTTTTGTGTTTCATAATACATACATTTTTGACCTTTACAAATGATTTCTTTTCATCTTTAGGTCACAGAGCTTTCATGTTGATATGTTTGAGAGGGGCAGAGAGTAATAACACAGGGGAATATGATGTATGGAGGACAAGTGCCTTTTGTGTTACAAACCACACACCTCCTCTGCCCCCAGCCAATGCAATGCTTTTGACCACAAACTTACGTTGAATCTGTCCATGTAGCCTAGGGTCAGCCACTGCTGAATCATTCTCCCAACTATAATGCTCCCTGGAGGGTTCATTACAGCACTGAAGAGTTTTGATGACTGGCACTTTTGGCGTCTTTTTCTTTTGTCGTGGGCTTCAGCTGCCCCAGCTCCTTTCCAACACCCTACTTTCCCTTGCTCAAGAGTTACTTTAGGGTTGATGATTACTGAGGACACTCAAATAACAGAGGCTCAGATGTTTGAGGAATGCAAGTTGTTTTAAGATAGGGTGCTTTCTTGCACTTAATTAACTTCAGACATCAAAACTTGTGTTGTTAGGGTTCTTGCTAACAGAACAATATAGAGAATAATCTGTAAACTTAACAGCACAAGAGATGGTGTGTTCCAGACATCACCAAAGGCAGTCATAAAATCAGGGCCTATTTTGAAAATTGTGACTGATATTTATTAAACTAATATCAACCAATTATACTGTCATTAAAAAGTCAGAAACGATGTTCATTGTCAAGTAATTCCTTATCTCAGGATAATAAAAGACAAGCTTAGAGTACTTTTTGTCAGATGATCTCAGGGTTTTACAAGTATTAACACATTAAATCTCATAATGTATAAGGGTTAAGAAAATAATTTGGTCATTTCTCTGTGTAGCCTGTCTGGTTAACTGTTTATATATTCCTACTTTTTAACTTATTTATTTATTGAGACAGGATCTTGCTGTCTTGCCCAGGTTGGAGTGCAGTGAGCTATCATCAGTGGACTGATCAACCTCCACCTCCTGGGCTCAACTGATGCTCCCATCTCAACCTCCCGAGTAGCTGGCACTACAGGTGTGCACCACCATGCCAGCTAATTTTTATTTTTTTTGGTAAAGATGAGGTCTCACTATGTTGCCCAGGCTGGTCTTGAACTCCTGGGCTGAAGAGATGCTCCTGCTTCAATCTTCCAGAGGTCTGGCCTTACAGGCGTGAGTCACCACTCCAAGCTTGCTCGCTCTTTCTCTCTCTTTCTTTTCTTTTTTCTCTTTCTTTCTTTCCTTCCTTCCTTCCTTTCTTCCTTCCTTCCTTCTTTCTTTCTCTTTCTTTCTTCCTTTCTTTTTTCTTTTTCTCTCTCTCTTTCTCTCTTTCTTTCTTTTTTTTTGACAGAGTCTTGCTCTGTCACCCAAGCTGGAGTGCAGTGGCATGATCTTGGCTCACTGCAACCTCCGCCTCTCAGGTTCAAGAGATTCTCCTGCCTCAGCCTCCTGAGTAGCTGGAGTTACAGGTATGCACCACCATGCATGGCTAATATTTTGTACTTTTAGTAGAGACGGGTTTCACCATGTTGCCCAGGCTGGTCTCAAACTCCTGAGCTTAGGCAATCCACCTGCCTTGACCTCCCAAAATGCTAGGATTACAGGTGTGAGCCACCGTGCCTGGCCTTAAGCCATATTTCTATCTTTTAATTTATTTAACTTCTCTGTGTCTCAATTTGTTTCTGTAAAAGTCACTGGGTCCAAGGCAAAACGGTGATGTAGGTGAAGTTTGAATTTAATGTCTTCCACCTCTTCCTTATCTTCATGTGGGGGTCCTCAGGTTGGGGCGAAGAAGTAACAAAAGCAACAGTGCCCAATTCTTGCTCTCAGCTACTGAATAACTTGTAATGAAGGTATTACCTGAGATGCTTATGTATGACTCCTCCTAGGAATATATGTATATTTATTTGTAAATTTTTATTTTGATGTAATACTAACTTACAGAAAGTTACAAAAACAGTATAAATAACTCCAGTTTACTGTTTACCCAGATTCTGCTCTATTTATTTTGTCATGTGCTTGCTATCTTTATTTACATGTGTATATGAATATATATGATATATATTTTTTCTGGCCCATTTGAGAGTAAGTTGCAGACATCATTCCTCTTTACCACTAAATACTTCAATATGTATTTTCTAAGACACAAAAGAAATCTCTGATGTAAGAGATTATATTACTGCAGTCTAATGATCAAAACAAGGAAGTTTAACATTGATACAATATTCTTGTTCATATTAAGTTTATGGCCCATATGAAATTTCTTAAATTGTCTCCGCAATGTTTCTCAAGCCTTTTCTGTCTGTTCCAAGACCCAATCCAGGAACACTCTTTATACTTAGCTGACATGTCTCCTTAGTCTTCTTTAAACTGGAATAGTTCTTTAGTCCTTAACTTTCATGATCTTAATATTTTGAAAAGGCCAGTTATAGACTGTTCTTCAGTTGGAGTTTGTCTCATGTTTCTTCAAGATTAGATTCAAGGTAGGAATGCCACAGAAGCGACGTTGAGTCCTTCCTGGTGTACCATGTCAGAAGGTTCATAATGGGGTTAATAGATCTATTTTTTTTTGAGACAGAGTTTCACTTTTGTTGCCCAGGCTGGAGTGCAATGGCGCGATCTTGGCTCACTGCAACCTCTACCTCCCTGGTTCAAGCGATTCTCCTGCCTCAGTCTCCTGAGTAGCAGGGATTACAGGTGCATGTCACCATGCCTGGCTAATTTTGTACTTTTAGTAGAGACGAGGTTTTACCATGTTGCCCAGGCTGGTCTTGAACTCCTGAGCTCAGGCAATCCACCCGCCTCAGCCTCCCAAAGTGCTGGGGTTACAGGTGTGAGCCACGGCATCTGGCAATATATCTATTTTTTTAAAAGAGAACTCTTTTTGAGAATATGGGAAAGTACTCAAGTTCTAAAAGAAAATATATTTAAAAATGAAATGGGAGGGTATCTGTATTTGAGCCAGGGATCTGATCAAATTCTCTCTCAAATCCCTCAAGGCAAATCATCACTTACTCTGCTTATTTGTAACATGGTTTATCTTGGTGTTACCTCATCTGTTAATTCACTTGCTTGTTCATTCATTTAGTCAAATATTGGTTTAACACCTCCTGGATGCCAGAAAACTGTTGCAGGTGCTAAGAATAAACAGAAAATAAAAAACCAGAAACAAAACCCACCAATCCTCATGGGCTTCTATTCTAGTAGGAGAAATACACAATAAACAAATTAAATTGGTTATATAGTATGTTAAAAGGGGGAAGGGTCATGGAGAAAACATAAAGCAGGGAAGTCATGACAGCCAAGTGCCAGAGGAAGCTATCAGGTTAAAAGAGGTGGTCAAGGAAGGTCTTCCTGAGAAGACAACATGATAAACTACAGGTCCCCAAGCTGAGCCATGTGGCTTCTGCCTTCTCTTGAGGATGCAGTATTTATTGCCAATTTGTCTATGTCCACCTCCTTTGCTGCTGTACTCCCAGAGCCCAATAGGCAGGGAGCCCAGGACACAGCAGACATTCAGTGTATTGGATGACTCCCATGGGGTAGTGGTTATGGCTGAACATAACACGAGAGGCCTTCTCCCTCAGAAGAATGTGATGAAATACGCAACTGATGAACATCCAGAATCCAGATATTCACCTATGTTGAAAATTGCACTTCCAATCCACACTCTCAGTGCCAGTGAGGGTATAAACTAGCTCGAGCATTGCAGAAAACAATCAACAACATGTCACAAGAACCTTAAAACGTTCAAATGACTTGAACCAAAAATGACCTCTGAAAATAGGTCCTAAGGAAATAAATACAAATGTAGAGGAAGGATGTCACTGTACTGTTATAGAAGAAAACAATTTAAATGTTCTCAGTAAAGGAGTATGTAAATAAATGAATAGTCCTTTGATTGCAAATTGTGTAGCCATAGGAGAAAAATATCATATTTTGGAAGAAGATTTAATGACTTGCAAAAAGTTTTGTCTGATAATGTTAGGTGGAAAAAGCAGGATGTAAGATTATGTATTCTGTAGGATCCATTGTAAAACTCTCTTCTCTCTCTCTCTCACACACACACACACACACACACACACACACACTCCTTTACATACATATAAGAGAAAAAATATTGGTAAAAATGTTACCTATTTATCATCATCTTTGAATGATTGTTTTTCTGATATTTTATCCTGCATTTTCCAAGCCTCCATTAGTAAGTATAAAAAAATAAGGTAAAAACAAATTCCCAGTTCTTATTTCTATGTTTCCTCTGTTTTTTGTTTTGTTTTTGAGATGGAGTCTTGCTCTGTCACCCAGGCTGGAGTGCAGTGGCATGACCCTGGCTCACTGAAACCTCTGCCTCCTGGGTCAAGCGATTCTCCTGCCTCAGCCTCATGAGTAGCTGGGACTACAGGCAAGCGCCACCATACCCAGCTAATTTTTGTATTTTTAGTAGAGACAGGGTTTCGCCATGTTGACCAGGCTGGTCTTGAACTCCTGACCTCAAGTGATCCACCCACTTTGGCCTCCCAAAGTGCTGGGATTACAGGCGTGAGCCACCAGGCCTGGCCTATGTTTCCTCTTTTTGCAAACACCAGATCAGTAGCATGGCACGTAAGGCCGAGGCGGAAAAAGTCACATCCATGTTCTTCCCCTCAGGATAGCTCATGCTATGGACATCAACAGACACCAGGGGACATCTGGGTTGCCTCCTCCCAAGTAGGTAATTATTCATATTAAAGCGGGAAAGATATGTGCAGCCAAATAGGCAGAGCAAAAGGTATGTGCTGCTACTGCATATACACCACTGCTACTTTTCAAAGCAAATCCCACCTTCTTCTCTTGCTTGCTCAAGCCTGTTTCACAGTGAATAGGAGTCATGGAGCTGTGGTGATGGTCACTCTCTTCTCTTAAAGTCAATAGCCAATACTGAATTGTAACTCTGTTTTTTTCTTGTTGTGTTCTTTTTCCTTCCTTTTTGCCTAACCCTGAATTTACCTCACGAGGCCACTGTGAAGAGAATGAAACTGAAATACGTAGAACATTCTCGGCCTCTCTGAGGATGGGTGGAATCAGAACAGAATAATTACCCCTTGTGCTATTTTGTACGCCTGTCATCCAACAAAACATAATGTTCCTTCTCTCCATTCTTTTCTTGCAATACTGATGAAATAAAATTTATCTATAAAGATTCCTAGCTGAGTACTCAAACATTTTTCTTGAACATTTGTTATATGGTCTACTTTGTAAGCTTGTTTCAAATTTGGTGATATCAGGATTAATAACAGTATGTCTTGTGCCTGTACATTTTATTTTCATTGAGTTCTGAAAATCAGAGAACAGCATTTTTTAAATAACATTTTTATTCATACCAATAAAAATACCCATGAATTCAAATGACTAAAATATTAAAACCTAGAACCCAATTGGTTCACCTAACCAATCACTTGCAATTATCTTTAGGAGTCAAACAGGTTTGGTTTCAAGTATTTTTAAACTAGGGCTGATTTTTAGAAGTGTTTTTATTTAAACTGTAATTAAAATATAGTTGATAGAACTTCCACCTAATATGTGACTTTTTTTAATTTTTAATTTTTTTGAGATGGGGTCTCACTCTGTCACCCAGGCTGGAGTGCAGTGGCACGATCTTGGCTCACTGCAACACTTGGCTCACTGCAACCTCCGCCTCTCGCTTTCAAGCGATTCTCTCGCCTCAGCCTCCTGAGTAGCTGAGATTCAAGATTTTCTACCTGCCTGATCCGTACTGCCAAGACTAAACTCCATGTGGGTCGGAATCCTCCCATCCATAATTTATTGAGCACTTACTATATACCAGGGACTATTCTAAGCTGTTTGTGTATTTGCTTAATTAACCCTTCCAACAACCCTATGAGTTAGATACTAATATTATCTTCATTTTACAGATTAGGAAACAGAAGTCTAGGGAGGTTAAATAACTTGCCCAAAGTTACACAGTTATTAAGGGATAGAGTATCTGGGATTACAGGTGCGTGCCACCACGCCCAGCTAATTTTTGTATTTTTAGTACAGGTGGGGTTTCGCCAGGCTGGTCTCAAACTCCTGGCCACAAGTGATCCGCCTGCCTTGGCCTCCCAAAGAGATGGGATTACAGGCATGAGCCACCGCACCCAGCCTCCTATGTAACATTATAAATTTATTGTCATTACTTGTAAGCCTGCCCTTTATTTTAAAATACAAGATATGACAAGATCAGAAACCAGTCTTGTTTCTCCAATTCTTTCTCTAGAAATATTTCTTTAGCAATCCAAACCCAGAGTAACAAAAACAAAGGGAAAAAAGCCACATATGCTGGATAGTGTTTATATAATGAACAAAGGTTAACATATGACTCCAGGTCTCTTCTTATTTCTTTTGTTGATATTTGTGTTGGTTAGTTAAGAAGATGGCTTGTTTGATTATCTCAACATTTATTTATTCAACAAACTGTGGACTTTGGAGACTTTGGAGCTGAAGCTAGAATCCTGACTCTATCCCTTAATAACTGTGTAACTTTGGGCAAGTTATTTAACCTCCCTATACTTCTGTTTCCTAATCTGTAGAAAAAGACACCAAATTACACAGCCAACAGCATCTTTACAGTTGTTTTTAATACAGGAAAAGTATAGGGTGCTAAAGATCAATTTGTGGCTTTCTTTTCCAATGAACTGCTGAAGTTCCACTTTTATGCCCAAGATTCTTATCATACTTTTGTAAGATCAAGAACAACGTGAAGTTTCCACTATTATATATCCATCTATTACATCTAGTTGTACTGGAAAAAATCAAAAGCTGATAACTTTTAATTTGAAGAGGATAGTATATATTATTTGTATATATTAAGGTGCTTAAAGATAAATCCTAGCACCTGAGGTGTAGAAATCATTCAAACTCTTTGATTACAATGACAAACTAGTCAGTAACTTGCTACATATTGTACTAAATGGGACTATTTTACTGTTCAACATAGCTTTTTAAAGACACGGAGCTTTTCTAAATTCCTGCCTACCTGGGAGTAAAATTTGGGGAAGCAGATTTCTCCAGTGTTTAAAGAAGCCAATTTGGCAGTGTACCGGAGTTGAATACATTTTTCTCATCACAAGGGAATACATTTTTCCCATCTAAGTTAAGTTGTTTTTCTCTGGTAAAGGAGGAAATCAACACCCATCTGTGCGGGGATAAACGTTTCAGAGTGTTTTTATATTAAATAATTAGTATACTAGTCTAGTAAGTGATAATCCACGAATAAGTTAAGAAAAGCTAAGAGAGAAAAAGAAAAGCATCCATCCATCCTTTGGTTGCAAATAATACTTACATTAGCGTATGGCAAAATTTAATTTCGTACAGAGTAATTTGACCCAAGATTGCTGATTTTTAAGAGCAGAAAAAGCATAGTTACAGAGTGCAAGGTCTCACCCAGTAGGGTCTAAGTATTCCCTCTGCAAAACTGGCAGGCCACCAACGGCCGTGTCCCGGGGCGGCCTGAGGGATGCTGATACCGGGAGCCCCGCCCTGGGTTCGGCTACTCCGGGCACCCGGGGCCGGCAGGGCGAGGCGCTCCAATTGCTGGACTAGCGCGGGACCCCTCCTTTCCGCACCCTCCCGGGTATCTCCGGGTCCTCGGGCACTACCTCCCTCGGGGAGCCCTGCTCCACGCCCATTGGGCTTCCAATCTCGGCCTGCCTAGCGCCGAGCAGCCAATCAGAAGGCAGTGCTCCCGAGGGGGCGGGACGAGGGGGCGGTGCTGATTGGCTGAGCCTGAAGTCGCCGCGGCCGCGGGGCAACAGGCACTTTTGCCTGCTGAAGGTGGAGACCCACAAGCGGAGGCATCCTGCAGTGTTGCGAACCGCCAACTGAACGCCATGCCTGACAGCCGGGATCCCGCCAGCGACCAGATGAAGCACTGGAAGGAGCAGCGGGCCGCGCAGGTACACTCTGTGCTCCCCGAGCGGGCCCGAGGGTCCTTTTAGAAAGTGGGGGCGTCGGCGAGTAACGGCCCGGCTTCCCCTGGGACGGCGCTTGGAGGGACTGTACGGCTGCTCACTGGGCGGGGGGGTTCCCCTTCGGTGCAGACGGACTCTTACATTCGCGGGAGCAGAGGAGGGGGTCAGGGTAGTGGGGCGCGGGCCTGCAGGCTTTGTTGTCCGCGACAGGCCCGGGTGGTTGGTTGCTTCAGAATTTTGCACTTTTGCCAACTGGGACAGAGGTCGCAGCTTGAGGACAGAGTGAAGGCTCATGGGGAAAGAGGCAGAGAGCTGCAGCTACAAGGAAGTCAGAGAGGGAAGTGGAACCAGGCTCTAACGCTGCCCTTCTTGAAATACTGTTTACACGCTTTCATAGTTGTGGGGTCCCAGCAGGGCAGGGATTGTGTTTTATCATCTTGATGTCTCCAGCACCAATCACAGTGACTGGTACGTACTATGCACATTATTAAACAACTAAATAAAAGACTTTTTACATCCATTGTCTCATTTGCACTTCAAAATATCAAGCCTAGCATTTTAGAGCTGGGGGGTGACATTAGGGATTGGTTAATGCGTTTATTCTATTCTTTGAGCGCCTGCAGGTGCTAGACACTGTTCGGGGCAAGGTGTACAAATTCCAATGAGGCAAGAACAACACCCTTGAGAAGCTAAGAGTCTAGTCTGGGAGACAGGACACATAAACAGATGATTACACTCCAGCATGGTGAGGGCTCTAATATAGGTATTCTGTAGAATGCAGAGGGAGCGACCAGTTGGGCTGGACAAAGCAGGTGACATTTGAACAGGAATTTTTTTAAATGAGTAGAATTTTAACTTGGTGGTGGGGGAGGCATTCCTGGCCTGTGCCCACGGGTGCAGAGGGCATCTATGAGGAGGTTGGATTAGATGAGACCATATCTGGTCTGAGTCTTCTGTAGGCAGATTGGCCCAGGGAGTCTAAAGGTCTTGCCCTGTTCCCTGGCTGCTGGTTAATGGTAGAGAGACTGCAGCCCTGTTTTCCCCATTCTGCCTAGTGCTATTGCTTAAAACTCAGGTTCATGAACTGGGGTGTTAATGCTGAGTGCTCATGGATTGCTTTAATGGTTCCCTGTTTGGGACAAGGCTGCCGTTCTCCTCCAAGGGCCTGGAAAGTCTCCCCTCTTGGCCCTGTTCTTTGTTATATACCGTTAGGACGGTTCATGAGCTCTTAAAGTGAACCAGAGAGACGTGGAGTCTTAGTAAAGGATGTGCCACTACTTGGTGGCAGAGACAAGGTTAGAATTCAGCTTCTTGGACTCAAGACTCTTTCCTTACCCAGTGGGTGCAAATCCTGGTTCACACTGAAGTTTTCATGAATACTTGGTGAATTGAGAAAAGTGTGGACAAAGTAGTGAGATTTTTACAAAACAGAGTATTTTCTTTTCTTTTCTTCTTTTTTTTTTTTTTTTTTTTGAGATGGAGTCTCGCTCTGTTGCCCAGACTGGAGTGCAGTGGTAAGATCTCCACTGACTGTGAACTCTGCCTCCTGAGTTTGAGCAATTCTCCTGCCTCAGCCTCCCAAGTAGCTGGGATTACA
>NW_012114622.1:8092370-8138271 GCF_000951035.1 Colobus angolensis palliatus
CAGGCTTGAGCCACCGCGCCCGGCCGAATTTTTGTATTTTTAGTAGAGATGGGGTTTCTCCATGTTGGCCAGGCTGGTTTGGAACTCCTGACCTCAGGTGACCCACCTGCCTTGGCCGCTGAAAGTACTGAGATACGGGTGTGAGCTACCGCGCACGGCCAATATTTTTATTTTTAAAGGACTCCCCTTTATTCTGAGACTAGCTGCCTTCTTCCTTGTTTGGGAGAATCATGAACTGTTGAAGTCCCTGCTGTTGATTTATCTTACGTAGTTGCCCATGTGAGAAATGGCTGACTCAAAAAGCTCATCCATAGTTGGGAGGCTCTTAATTGAAATACGGCAGTCCCCTTTGTCCATGGCGTCTTAGTGCGCTGTGTACGTCGTCCTCACTGGCAGTCACATTGATGTCTTATTGTTCCTCGATTTTAGCTGCTCTGAGTCAAAACCACTTACTTCTTTGAGGCACTTCTCCCTCCCCCCAGGGCCCTCCAAAAGGAATTGTGCATATGCCTTATAGCCTATATAATTTTCAAACTCTTTTTTAAATGAAAAATTTCAAACATTCAGAAAAGTTGAAAAAAATTTGCAGTGTATGCCTATATATCTGCCATCTACATTCTACAAGGAACATTTTGCCTTGTGTCTTTTATTACGTTACTCCGTCCGTCTGTCCATCCTTTCATTCATTCAAGTTGTTTCATGTATTAGCAGTTTGTTCCTTTCATTGCTGAGTAAGATTCCATTATATGAATATAGCACCATTTGAATATCCTGTTGCTGGACACCTGGGCTATTTAATTTTTTTTCTATTGTAAGTAAAGCTGCTGTGGCTGGGCATGAAGGCTCACGCCTGTAATCCTACCACTTTCGGAGGCTAAGGTGGGAGGATTGTTTGAGCTCAGGAGTTTGAGACCAGCCTGGGCAACATGGTGAAACCCCATCTCTACAACAAATAAAAGAAGTAGCCAGACATGGTGACACATGCCTGTAGTCCCAGCTACTCGGGAAGTTGAGGTGGGAGGATTGCTTGAGCTTGGGGTGTGGAGGCTGCAGCGAGCCATAATTAACACCACTGCACTCTAGCCTGGGCGACAGAGGGAGACTCTGTCTTAAAAATGAAAAATAAATAAAGCTGCTATAAAAATTCTTATATAAGTCTTTTTGTGCACAGATGCTTTTATTTATCTTAGGAAATACCTAGGAGTAGGTCTAGGAGTAGGTTTATTGGGTCATAAAATAAGTGAATGTGTTATGAGAAACTGCTGAGCCTTTTTCCAAAGTGGTTGTACCATTTTATACTTTATCAGCAGTGTATGGGAGTTCCAGTTGCTCCATATCCTGTCAGCTTTTGGTGCTGTCAGTCTTTTGCTTTTAGCTGTTGGACATGCAGTGGTATCTCATTATGGTTTTAATTTGCATTGCTCTGATGACTAATGATGCAAAGCATCTTTTTACATGCTTATTGGCCATTGGTATATATTCCTTTGAAGTATATGTTCAAATTTTCTGTCCTTTTAAAAATTGAACTGCTTTTAAATTATTGATTCATTGCCCATATTTTAAGTTAAATCATGTGAAATCATGTATAGGCTAAGTGTTATAATAATAAATCTCAACATATATCATGTTATAAACATATTAGGAATTTATGGCTGGGTGCGGTGACTCACGCCTGTAATCCAGCACTTTGGGAGGCTGAGGTGGGTGGATTACCTGAGGTCAGGAGTTCGAGACCAGCCTGACCAGTATGGAGAAATCCTGTCTCTACTAAAAATACAAAATTAGCTGGGCGTGGTGATGCATGCCTGTAATCCCAGCTACTCAGGAGGCTGAGGCAGGAGAATCGCTTGAACCCGGGAGGCAGAGGTGACCCAGGAGGTGGACGTGGCAGTGAGCCGAGATCGTGCCATTGCACTCCAGCCTGGGCAACAAGAGTGAAACTCCATCTCAAAAAGAAAAAAAAAGGAAATGTATTCCTTTCCTACATGAATGGCCCAAAGTGGTTTGAAGTTGAAGGAGGCGGGTGGGTGCTCTGCTTCCCACAGTTATTGAGGGTACCAGGCTGAAGGAAGCTCCACCTTGGTCAACACATGGCTTTTAAGGTTGCCCTGGGCGTCACTGTCCAGCACAGAAGGCTCAAGAGCATGGAGAAGGGTATATGAGTGTGGTGAGGTTTGGGGTCCAGGGTTACTGCCGCTTACATTCTGCTGGCTAGAACTCTGTTACAGGCCACACCTGGGGTAGTCTACCCCTGTCCAGGAAGCTGACTCCGCTACATTATCCAAAGTGTACATTTCATATTTGGTGAAAATCTGCCCATCCATTTTCTTGTGATGTGGCGGTGGACACACAACATAATCTCTTTTTAAAGAATATATCATTTTTACTTTCTGACATTAAGGTATTCTGTTAGAAAATTAAGACAGTAACAGATGGCATTAAAAAATAAAGTTCCCCTTGCTTGGTAAATGCTTTTATCTAAGTGGGCAGCTTTGTGCTAATATGCTCTCTTCCACTTCCCAATTAGTTTTGACGCGTTACTCATCTTGGAGAGCTTTACGGTTTGGGACTACTGTAGAAGAGCACTGTGTTGCCTCCTCTCTCAAGAATCAGAGTATCCTCTTTTGGAAACACAGTCAACCAGTGTGAAAGCAATTTATTGGGTGTATCTTCTGTGGTCAGATTTGGTTTGCTGACAGGTGAATTGGGAGTTTTGTAAACTTTAATAAGTGAGCACTGAGTCAGATGTGTTCATGAGTATGACCTCGATCCACTTTAAAATTCTTATTTCTTTTTCTGTCTTGGCAGGAGGGACGTGGTTCTGCAGGTATTCCCAGTGACTTTGAAGGGAACTTAAATGGGAACTTTATTGCTCACTGCTCAGAAAGCCATGGGCTCTTCTTTTGGGATACTTACCTTTAACCCATTTCCTGTTTTTTTTTTTTTTTTTGAGACAGAGTCTCGCTCTGTCGCCCAGGCTGGAGTGCAGTGGCCGGATCTCAGCTCACTGCAAGCTCCGCCTCCCGGGTTCACGCCATTCTCCTGCCTCAGCCTCCCGAGTAGCTGGGACTACAGGCGCCCGCCACCTCGCCCGGCTAGTTTTTTGTATTTTTTAGTAGAGACGGGGTTTCACTGTGTTAGCCAGGATGGTCTTGATCTGCTGACCTCGTGATCCGCCCGTCTCGGCCTCCCAAAGTGCTGGGATTACAGGCTTGAGCCACCGCGCCCGGCCGTTTTTTTTTTTTTTTTTTTTTTAAGTGTAGCTTGCTGCCAGTGCTCTTGGAGGTAAATGGGAAGTGTTAATAAGTAGTCTCTGATCCCTTTAAAATGGGAGAATTTGAACATTTCAAACCTTACGTTTTTATACAGTTCTCTTATTACCTGGCAGAGGGTTAGGTCTTAGACTGTCCATTTGCATCAGTGAGTTGCCTGTGCATTATAGGCTCTGAGGGTCTATGTTTTTTTAGGGTAACCCTGGTAATAACTGCATTGATGTTACACTGCCAACATTTGGGATGGAGAAGGGGTGACTGAGTGTCTTAACCCTTGGTTCACATGTGCTTTCATTTCTCCTGAAATATACCTAGGCATGGGATCACTAAGTCTTAATGTGCACTGGGAGAGACTATGGGAGATGGGATAGAAGTTTTTAAGGTTTCGTTTCTTTTTCTTAGCTTTTCCATGGAGGGTAGGTCTATGCAAACTTACCCCCAAAGTCTGAGGAAGCTGAGAGGCCAAACAAAGAGGCTGACAAATCAAGTTTCTCAGAAAGAAATGTTTAATACGGACTTATGACCAGAAACCATGTCCGTGTTCTTGCATGTTGCTGAGACAAGATGGTGGATCCCACACCATTACCCCTCAGACCCAGAGCTTAATACCATAGGGAAGGGTGATTCAGAAGGGAGGTATGGAATGACTGAAGTATGATAATGTCAAGGTTGTTTGACCTCAGGGCAGGATTTATAGTAAATAGGGGCTCTTTCACAAGGAGTAACAAGTAAACTGGAAATCTTAAAACTGGAGTTAATCAGAAGTCAGCATGGTGGATTAGTATCTAAGATGGAGTTGCTTTAGCTTCCACAGCAGCCAATATCTAGACCACCCTTATTATTTTCCCACAGAGTAAGAAATTTGAGGGTCAGGACAGTCTTTGGTTTCCTGTATTTGGGTATACACGTTGTAGGCACTTGAATCTTTGTTGAATAAATGGAGAATGTTAGGCAGTTATTCGCTAGAAAATGGTAGGCACATTCTTTATCATAGAATGAGAAGACATCATTATGACTCCTCTGGGACTGACAGGGGCAATTTGCATTACCAATCTTTTAATTAAAAGTGGGAGAACATGTTTCGGTTCTTGAGACTTCTGTGAGTGAAGGGAACTAAGTGGAAAGTGTAGTATACTGATAAAATATTTCACCAGATGAAGCCAACCTTACTCCTCCCAGGAAAATTTCTTCATTTATGTGTTAGCTCTGGCCAAAAGAAGTCTATAAAAGCAGCAAAGTCAAAATGGAATTTTACTTTAAGTCCCTACCTCTAATAATTGTGCCAGTTTTTAGCCAAGCTAATTTCTGCGGCAGTTTTCATAACAAGTTTGTCTAAAGGTGTTTGATCAGAATTTATAAATTAAAATGTTTCTCTCATTTTTTGGAGGGGAGATGCAGGGAGAGGGATAGGCTATTGCTGCTTCCTCTGCTCCTTAGAAAGGCTCTTGGCCATATCATATTGGTCCATGGTTTAGTTTATTTGCATGCTGAATCCACACACATTTGTTTTGTGTTTGTTAGTATATTGAGCAGTGTATTAGGGATCAGAGATATAGATGTAAAAGGAGTACACAGTCTAGAGAGGAAAAACAGTGACAGACTGGGCAGGGTGGCTCATGCCTGTAATCCCAGCACTTTGGGAGGCCAAGGCGGGTGGATCTCTTGAGGTCAGGAGTTCGAGACCAGCCTGGCCAAGATGATGGAACTCCGTCTCTACTAAAAATACAAAAATTATCCGGGCGTGGTGGCGGGTGCCTGTAATCCCAACTACTGAGTTGAGAGAATCACTTGAACCCAGGAGGCGGAGGTTACAGCGAGATGAGACTGCACCACTGCACTCCAGCCTGGGCAACAGAGCGAGACTCCATCTCAAAAAAAAAAAAAAGCAGAACAGTGATGTAAACAGGCAATTAGAGTATTTTGTTATAAGGGGCACGAGAAGATGCTTCCCTTGGCCCTGCTTCATGGATGATGTGGGGCAGGATAGAGAGAGCACTTCAGGAGAGACACGTATGGATGTCATGGGAGCTAGCAGCCAGGAAGATGTAAACATGTTAACAAGAACCAATGCTACTTTCCCAGAGAGAGGTCTTGAAATTGTCCAGCCATAGAAAAGCTTTTCTATCTTTAAAAATATTCTGGCTCTAAAGTCATTCATTGAGTTAAAAACAAGAATTGCAAGCTGGAGGAAATCTCTTTGCCTGTCCTTACTTGTTACATGTAACAAGTAAACCTGTGCCACAACACTGACATTTCTGCAAAGTTACTTAAGTTTTCTGAGTTTATAGTTGGGATTAATAACTTCCATCTCTGGATTATTGGGAAGCTTAAGTGAGATAACTTGTGTGGTTCATTTTCTAGCCCCACCCTCTCATTTCATCTAGTAAATCTTCATTGCATGAATTATTTTCATCTTAAATACACTGCATCCTGCTCCTCACCTTCTAATATTAATAAATGCTCTATCTTTCAGTTTAGATCAGTTCCTCTCACCCAGTGTTGCTCTAAACATCCCCTGAAGTTGGGGGATCTTTTCCTTTCTAGTTTTTGCTCCCTGGCTTCCCTTTGCTATTGCTGACTGTTGAAGCTTTCCTGCCCCACTGGCTTTGAAGGTAAATTGTATATACAAGAGCTTGTGTGAGAAAAGCTGTTATATAAATGAGGACAATTGATCTAACTATTAGAGTGGGGAAATGGAAGAGATTCTGAAGCCTCCATTTGTAACTTAAAAACTCAGGTTTCATTTCTTAACAGGATTGATGTTAAGGAGGGGATTCCTTCGTTGGGCAGGAGGGAGGACTGCCATAATTCCAGTTTTCCCACTCTTATTAGTCAGTGTCATCAGGAAAGACCACCTCAAGCTTTAGTACTTTATTCATTTATCCAACTCTGCACCTGCTGCCTTTGGGTGTGGTATTTATTCTTGACCATATCACCCTGATTCAGTAACCAGAGCAGAAGGGAACATGTGATACGCTCTCATCTCTCCCTTAGGGGCAGCTCCCTCTCCACTTTAAGGATGCTGGCATGTAAATAACACTCTCGCCTGTTTGGCGTTCCTTTTACTGAGCTTCTTGGTATCTTTTCTCATATTTTTATCTTTTATGGGATGTCCTTTTTTTTTTTTGAGACAGAGCTTCTCTCCTGTTGCCCAGGCTGTGGTGCAATGGCATGATCTCAGCTCACTGCAACCTCCGCCTCCCAGGTTCATGCCATTCTCCTGCCTCAGCCTCCCGAGTAGCTGGAACTACAGGCACCCGCCACCACACCTGGCTAATTTTGTATTTTTAGTAGAGACAGGGTTTCTCCATGTTGGTCAGGCTGGTCTCAAACTCCCGACCTCAGGTGATCTACCCACCTCAGCCTCCCAAAGTGTTGGGATTATAGGTGTGAGCCACCACGCCCAGCCTGGATGTCCCTTTATTTTTTAAAGGCTTCCTTAAATACCTTGTTTATATGTTGAAAAGAGCATTTAAAGAGTGGACAGATTTGGTTTGCTCTGGCTCTCTAATTATTTTAATTTCATTATCACCCAATAGTTCTAGGTCAGTGGTTTTCGATCCTAGCTTGAACAGGAATCATTTAAACATAGCCCAGGCCTCAGCCAGGGCCCTCCTATCAGATATCTCTAGGGGGGATGACCCGGGCATCAGGAGGCTTTACAAAGCTCCCCAGGTGGTTTCAGTGCATTGCCAAGGTTGAAAACCAAGGCTTTAGGTTTAAACTAAAGGTGAAGTTGCTCTTTTTCTGTTTCATTTTCTACTTTAGAAAGTAGAATTTTTTTTTTTCTGGTTCATTTTCTACTTTAAAACTAAACCTGCAGAGGGTCACACGTATTAGCAACATACGTATCTTCAAAAGAGTGGTGTGATTGGGTGGTAAGTGTTGATTGGACCCTTAAACTGTGACAGTTTAGAAGAGGCTTTGCTAGATGGGTTTAGGGACAGAGATGGTAGAGTGAGAGAGTGTGGATGGAGGAGTATGCATCTGTCATGATTACTAGAAAAATAAAACTTCAGATGCTTTGCTCCTTCTGCCGTGATGTCATGTTCTCACAGTCAGTGAAGTGACAGCATGTATGTGCTGAATGTGTGGCTTGCATTTTACATTTAACTCTTTTAGTTCATGTGTTAACCCTAGGAGGTGGTTATTATTCTGTTTTGCAGATGAAAATGGAGACTCATAAATAAGTAACTTGCCAGCAGCTGCATAGCTGGTACTTGGCAGAACTGGAAGTTGGACCCAGGCTCTAATGCTGGCACTCATAGTTTCTCCCTGGTGCCATGTTGGCCTCTTCCCACTTGGATGAAGATATAACTGTAGTGGCAAGGGCATTTCCTAGTGTGTGAAAAGGTCTTGTTTATTAGTTTTGCAAATTGCACGGTCTCCTTTATTCAGTGTCTTTTTTCAGACAGCTCACAGATCTTTTGTGGTTTTTTAAGTGCCTACTCCCCAACATATTGCCTTCTAGAGAAGAGGCAGAAATTTACTTTAATATGCAGGAGAGACATGCATGGGGAGTAAAACTACATACTCCACTCCAGGTGTGTGGAAATACTAAAAATAGTGCTTTTCTCTGTGTGTGAAGTTGGTCTTTGGGGTTTGTCATAGACGCCGTTGAGTTCCTCTCCCACGTGGAGGTGGCGTAGCTTTGCATCACCTGCATGTCTCTCCTGATTTCCAGTGACCGGGGAAGACACTGCAGAGGCACTTGTCTGTGGTCAAAAGTATTCTCTGACCATGGAACTAGATGAAGCTAAGAGCTTCCAGGATCACGTGGGGCTAGAAGAATGCCACTCTCACTCTAAAGGAGGGACAGCTGAGTGTCTTCTAATGTAACTGAAATTGGAGAATCAGGTGGATTAAAATTAATTCTTTATTACAGTAAAGTAACCTTTCCCATTTCAGAGACATTTGCTATCTTTAAAACATTAATACTGTAATCCACCTTACCAGTAACGGTTTACTTTTAGTGACAGTAAAAGCCATTGACTTTTTTTTTCAATTGAAAAGAGATGTTGCAAATAGCTGGTGTACATTGTTTGAGATGTACTAAACAGGGTAGCGTACTTGAATGTCATGGCAGTAATAAAGCATCTGTAAGTTCTGAGTAAAGTATTGACCAGCACAGCTTACGTGGAGACCATCTTCTCATTGTTGGGTTGGACATTTCACTGTTAAGTTTGTAGGATGCTTTTGGGCACCTCTCTGAGAGCTTTGCAGAACCCAGTGGGTTTCTCTGGAGCAGGTGCTGAGCACATTTTCAGGCTCCAAAATCATCTTTCTGCTCTTCAGAGCAAGTTTCTTAGCAGATTGGTGTTGAGAGTTGTCAAAGGTTTCTGAGGCATGACTGAAAGTTTCAGACAATGGCCCATCTTGTCGGATTTTAGTACTTTGGACACAGGAAATTTAAAAAGAGGGCAGATGGTATAAACATTGCAAAGCTATGTATCTGTGACAGTGTAAATGAAACGTTTGATTGTGCTAACTCTCCTGCACTTTCTTTCTGTGTTCCTGTAGAAAGCTGATGTCCTGACCACTGGAGCTGGTAACCCAATAGGAGACAAACTTAATGTTATTACAGTAGGGCCCCATGGGCCCCTTCTTGTTCAGGATGTGGTTTTCACTGATGAAATGGCTCACTTTGACCGAGAGAGAATTCCCGAGCGAGTCGTGCATGCTAAAGGAGCAGGTAAGTGCTGTGTTTATTTGCTGTAAAAAGATTATTTCCCAGCACCTGGGTCAAGTATTATTTCCCAAAGGATTGGAGGACCTTTAACACAAGTGCCAAATCTCCATTTGTGGGAAAAAGGAAAAACATCCAGCAGTAGGGAAATTAGTAAATAAATGATGGTTGTTTCCTCAGATTAAACATTATATGTAAAATAGTTTCTTTTAAAAAAAAGCAGTCTTCCATTTTTCCTATCATGCAGTTCACTGAAGGAATAAAAATACAGTAAGTCCTCATTTAATGTCAATACGTTCTTGGAAACTTTGACTTTAAGCTAAATGACATGTAATGAAACGAATTTTACGATAGGCTAATTGACATAAGCAAGAGTTAAGTTCCTATGGCATATTTCTGATTGATAAAATATCACCCAACTTCTAAATAGAGACTCAAAATACATCTAATATTAAACATTGAAATAAATGTGAGCCATACATACCTTTGAGAAAGGTTAGTAAAATAAGATAGTTATTTACCAGTTTATTCCAGTTCAAGGTGGTGGGAGGCCAGAGCCTGTCCTGGCAGGTTGGGGTACGAGGCAAGAGCCAGCCCTGGACAGGATGCTGTCCATTGCAGAGTGGACTCACACTGGGACCACTTAGACATGCCAGTTCACCTAACGCGCACATCTGTGGGATGTGGGGGGGAAGCTGGAGTACCAGGAGAAAACCTATCTGGACATGGGGAGAACGTGCAGACTCCACACAGATAGTGACCTCAGCTAGGAATAGATCTTTTTCTCATCAACGTTATAATGAAACAATGTTGAACAAAACAATGTTATTTGAGGACCTGCTGTACAGAAATACAGACATAGACACTTGACTGCAAATTGCAACTAAGTTTACATGGTGTACTTATTGGGTAATTACCAGAATGAACTGCAAAATCTGGGGTAGTTGTGTTAGGGTGGTGGGTTTGTGATGATTTTTTCCTTTCCTTTTTTCCAACAATTTCTGTAAAACTTACTTTATTGATTTTATATCAGACACAAAAGATGGGGGTGGTGTTTGAAAGACAGTGACATTCCCAGTTGGAAAAAGAGCTCCACAGAAAGGGAGTTTTTCTCTTAGCTTGCTGATTGGGACTTCCAGTTAGGACTTCTGCATTTCTTCATCTCTTCTTCCTGGATAAGGTTTCTTCCCATCTTCTCCAGTGGTTTTTGTGTATTTTTCCATCTTGACTTGTTTAGTGTGTTGCTTGCTTTGTATCTTCCTTGCTAGGTATTGAAAAGATTCTCTCTTTCTCTGTGGTTTCATCTCCTCTTCTCTCTGTTCTTCCCTTTCTCTCATAGGTCCTACCTGTACTTCAGGCCCCTCTGAGGTCCTGTGTCTTTGGGCCAACCTTGACTACTTCTAGCCCCACTCACCTCCTTCTCTTGGCTCCAGCTATGTGGCATTCAGCTTAGCACTGAGTGATAGAATAGGGCTTTGCATTTCACCCTCTTTATTTTGTGTTTGGACATTTCCCCTTCCCCCATTACACTAGAAGCCCCCAGAAGACTGGTGCTAACCATCATTTTCTCTTGTTACTCACATGCCTGTTAAGGACCTGAATGTCTGAGTAATGGTCTCATGGTAAGGATTTCTGTGTCTTTCTTGCTAGGGGCCTTTGGCTACTTTGAGGTCACACATGACATTACCAAATATACCAAGGCAAAGGTATTTGAGCATATTGGAAAGAGGACTCCCATCGCAGTTCGGTTCTCCACTGTTGGTAAGTTGGTTTATTGGCGTGATTGGTATGGCTTAACTCAACTTCACCTTTTTGGGGACGTTTATAACTTAAAGAAAAAGTTATTAGAAAATAGGAAACAAGCACTTCTCTAAATTATGGCAAGATTTTACAGTAGAAGACATATTTGGAGACACACAGGAAGTTACTTATATTTCTGTTTGTTGAGGTCTTAGGAAATCACACTTACACAGAGGCTGCCTCTGCAATTCTGTGACATTTGGAAAGAGCTTTCCTCAAAGTGGTTGCCTCTAACAGAAGAATAGAGTGGAAATCTTATTTAATAACTATGCCTACAGTGACCTTTATTAAGAATTAACTCTATGCCAACCATGGTTAGGTGCTTTACAGATACATCTCTAATTTGTAGATCTACTTTGCAGAATGGGATTCTTTTCGTTTTTGAGAGGCTAAGTGATGTTTCTCATGTTACAGAGATAGTATTAGATCTATCATACTATATTTCAATATGCCTACTGCTTGACTAGTTCTGTTTCTGTGTCAGTCTCTGCATTTTAAAAATACCGTGGAATGTAAAAATAAATAAGAACTAAGAACCAATATTTTAACTCATTTTCTTAATGTTAACCTCATCATTTTGGCAACTCACTTATTCTGTTTGTCACTACTTTAAGCCTCATAATTATTCTCTTCCCTTATTTTAATTAAAAACTTAATTACCTGTTTGAACAAAGGTATCTTATTATGTTAAATGAATAACCTTGTCAGCTGTTATTACATACGTTCTCTTATTGCTCTCAATTAATTCTTTTGTTTGATTTGTGGACTGAATTAGCTGGTGGGTAGAAATAATAACCCGGGCACTTAAATACCTAATTTAGTTCTTGGAAGTGGATTAGAAAGGATGGATCCAGGTGCTTCTTTATGTCTCCAGGCTTCTTGGATGTAAAGTGCTGTGGCTTATGCTTCCTGTTTCCATTTGAATATTGTAGCTGGAGAATCGGGTTCAGCTGACACAGTTCGGGACCCTCGTGGGTTTGCAGTGAAATTTTACACAGAAGATGGTAACTGGGATCTCGTTGGAAATAACACCCCCATTTTCTTCATCAGGGATCCCCTATTGGTAGGTAATAGAGTATTTTGCACTCAACAAATGTTTGTTGATTTTTAAATTGATTTCAAATAGGTTGGCATTTGAGGAGAAACCATGGGAAAGGCAGAAAGAAAAGAATATGAGTTGTCTGGATTACTTTTTTCAACACATTTTTCTGTATTTGATAAGATCAAGTAGCAACAGTTACCACTGGTCTTAGATTTGTCATTTTAAGATACATTGACTTAATGGGAAGTGAGTTTAGTTTTCTTTGCAGAACATTGAAGATCAGTAAAAAGAGGGACTTTACTTTGGAAACAAACAGAGGGTGTCTCTACATGCTCTGAGTCAGCAGGAGGGTATGTGTGTGTATGTGTGTGTGTGTGTGTATGCATGCGGGAGGGTGTGTATATTTTTTCCAGGAAGAAATACTATAAATCCCAGCACTTTGGGAGGCCAAGGCAGGCAGATCACTTGAGTCCATGAGTTCAAGACCAGCCTGGGCAACATGGCAAAACCATGTCTCTACAAAAAAATACAAAAATTAGCCAGTTGTGGTGGCTCATGCCAATAGTCCCAGCCACTTGGGAGGCTGAGTTGGGAGGTCTGCTTGCGCCCAGGAGGTCAACGCTGCAGTGAGCTGTGATCATGCCACTGCAGTCCAGTCTGGGTGAAAGAGTGAGACCCTGTCTCAAAAAAAAAAAAAAAAGATTGTAGTTTTGAGTATATTCGAAATACTTTAGGGTATCTTAGATGCTAGTTGTCTATGTTGAGTATATTTCATTTTATGGTTTGGCAGTTTAAAATTCCAGGATTATATTTAGAGTTATAATCCATAAACCTAGTAATAGGCATGTATAATGCAAGATACCATAATTCCTGTAAACTTAGTTTTTGAATTTTTTTCTCTCTTTTTTCTATTTAGTTTCCATCTTTTATCCACAGCCAAAAGAGAAATCCTCAGACGCATCTGAAGGATCCGGATATGGTCTGGGACTTCTGGAGCCTACGTCCTGAGTCTCTGCATCAGGCATGAACCCTTTTTTTCCATTGTCTTATATCACCTGGGATGCAGTGTTTAATTATGCCTCCTCATAAAGTGTCTCTCCAGTTTTGGCTGTTTGATTGGAATAAGCTTCCTCAGATTTCTTGATCATGAAGAGTTTTGTAATAACTGGCTTTACTAATCATCCCCCATTCATCAGCCTTAAATGGTGATGATAGATAGATAGCAACATTGTCAGTTGATATTTAGCAATAGTAAGGATGAAAGTCTGTAGTACAAGATAAAGCTCTGTATTAGGGAAGTGAGGGGAAAGTAGTACCAAATTTGCTATGAAAATAAATTTTGAATAACAAATTAGGCCAGTTTTCAGGTTGTTTTAGCTTTCCTTCATAGAATTTTGAGTCATAGTGTTAGTGATTTACATATCATTTTGGTTTAAAATTTTTGTTTGTTATTTTCTACAGGTGAAATAATGTAACCCTTCCCATGGGAAATAGGCTAGTATGTTTTATGTCATTAAGGAACTTTCTGGAAACTAAGGAATATCTTAAAAACCTAGGATGTTTTGATTTAAATGAAAACATTTTAGGCTTTATATTTCTGTTCCTCAGGTTTCTTTCTTGTTCAGTGATCGGGGGATTCCAGATGGCCATCGCCACATGAATGGATATGGATCACATACTTTCAAGCTGGTTAACGCAGAAGGAAAAGCGGTTTATTGCAAATTCCATTATAAGGTACGTGTTATACCTTTGGGGCAGAGTGTACAAGGCTCCTACCACACACCTCCTTATTTTTCCTGAAGAACTAAGCAAAGATTAAGGCTTCTCCCACTTTTCCCTCACCTCCCTCCCCAGAGATGGGAAGTATTGATCTCGCTGATCAGTACTGTGAGTGTTTTGTTGGCTTCCACCTGAGGACATAACTTCACACTGTCCTGTTAGAACTGTGTGTGGTTCCTCTTTAGTCTCCCTTTTACATGTGGCCAGAGGTGAGGCACATGGCTGCGATCAACAGTTTAAACTTCCTTTTTCTGGATCCTGTGTCCCTTGTCATAAATATTTAGGAAATGTGCTGCTTTTGTGCTGCTTCTGGTTTAATGTTTCTGGGCTGGCAGCTTCATGTTGAGTACAGCTTTCTCCCTGAAGTGGGAATATCTAAGCTTTTGGTTTGAGCTCAAGGAAGATAGTATAGACCTCTAGGCTAGTCAGAAGGAAATAATTTCCACCTAGTTTAGCCTAGCTTTTTTTTTTTTTTTTTTTAAGATAGGCTCTCACTCTGTTACTGAGGCTGGAGTGCAGTGGTATGATCGTATCTCACAGTAACTCCTGGGTTGCAGTGAACTCCTGGGCTCAAGGAATCCCCCTGTCTCAGAGTAGCTGAGGCTACAGGCACACACCACCATGCCTGGCTGATTTTAAAATTTTTTTTATAGAGATGGGGTCTTGCTGTGTTGCCCAGGCTGGTCTCAAACTCCTGGCCTCAAGTGCATCCCCAACTTTGGCCTTCCATAGTGTTGGGATTACAGGTGTGAGCCACTGTGCCTGGCCCTAGCCTGGCTTTTTTAGAGTTCTTGTTGGAGTTTGGAGTTAAGCTCTAGAAAATAATAAAGTGCCTAGCCCTGAGTCATTATCCTGAGCATAGATACCTTTTAGGGCTCAGAAGAGGGCTAACACAGCTTGGAGCATATCCCAGTCTCACTATCACTTCCAACTTCCAATGGCATCTTTACAATATCATTTCTTATAACTTTTTAAGTCATCCATCTATTTACTTAGCATTTATTGAGTTTGTATCATGAGCAACGCATATAAGTAAAATCAGTTATAAATGTCAGAAAACAAAATTGTACTGTTTTTAAAAATTTGCGTTCATATAGCCAGATCAAATGCGTTACATCTGGGGAGGGTTTTGAGAATGTTTTAATCAACTGAAATATTTTAAAGGGTTCTCTTTTGGTTTAAGCTTGTCATTCGTTACAATGAGCAATATTACCAGTGAACCCTGGCGCGTTGGTGATATTCCCAGAGAACTCCCAAGGGCTAGGTAAAAACAAACCTGAGAACCTCTGTTTCCAAATACTGCTGCTAAGATAAGCAGAAAGAAGTGAGCTCATGACCAGTACTGGACAATCTCTCTCTTAATGACATCCAAAAGCCCTGTTTTCTTCTATCCTGTTTTCTTCTTTATCTGAACAACTTAATGTAGGCATATCAAACAGGAGAACCATCACCTCTTTTTATCATCATAACTTGGATCTATAATATTTGACAAGGAAAAATTTTATGGAACATAAAATTGGCTTGTAATTGCCAAAAGGATCAATGTAGTGTTACTTAGAGTAAGACTAAATGGTTGTCTCTGGGACAGCCAGTCTAGTTGGTAGCTTTAGAGTTACGCCAGCCTGAACTCAGAGTTTTTCTCTTCTAGATAATTGTGGCCTTGGGCATAGTATTAAAAGTTCTTTGAGCTCCAGTTCTTTTCACTGTAAAGTTGGTGTAATATTACCAGCTATACAAGTCCTGGAAAGACTGGATTTCTTGTGGATCTTTTATCCTAGGGCCCTAAGGTAGCCTGAGATCTACATGGATTCATCAGTCTGGATTATTCTGACCTAAGATGATTCTTTTCTAAACCTAAAGGATTCAGTTAAAATCAGAAAGGTATTGCAATGTTATTGCACAAGTTAATATATTAGCTCTTTGGGTGATCTGTACGTCGTGACCTTCATTTTTTTTAATACTGAAGATGGCTTTACTTCTGGTTCAGTAGTAAGAGTTCAGACCTTTTCACTGACGAGAGAGTTGGGATTTCTGTGGTAGAAACAGACCAGCGTTCAGAGTTGATTTTTGCTAAGGAAATCTTTCTGCGGCACTTGGCTTGTTGGGAGGTCTTTCAGAATAAGATCACATGGTCAGTCCATTAAAGAACAGTATGATATGATGACAGGAGCACTTATGAAGTGATACAGCTTCTCTGGATTTTAATAGCTTGCTTGGAAAGTCAGAATATTAATTTTACCTGCTCGTAGTCAGAGAACTAGTTCCAGGTGGCTGTACTGAAGTTCTTTTCAGCTCTATGAGCTATGATTCTATGATTTATTAAAAAAAAAAAAAAAAAGGAATAGGACAAGGGTGAAGGTATACTAGCCGAGCACAGTCTCAGTAATTGATTTGAGCTATCATGAAGTGGAATTAAAACATTACTTCATGATAAAAGGGAAGTAGTCCTTTAATTGTATTAATCCTTTGCCTACTTTTAAGATATATTTTGATTTTTCTGATTTGGAAAGTAACATGAATGTAAAAATTCAAATAATAGAATACATGAACAGAAAGATAGGACTGATTTTAAATATGAAATGTGTAGATGGGATTTCCTTGACATTTAAAAGTATTGGGGTAAGCAAATAGAATTTCTTGTTGATAAATTCATTAGTATCAGATTTGAACAATGGAAGTATTGTTGTAAAGAAAGTTCATTCTTTGGGTGGTGTTACTCATAATCCTTCAATGAGTTACTGATTACATTTTGATAACTTTGCCAATAAGTTTCCATTGGAGCTTCTTTTTTTCATTTTGTAGACTGACCAGGGCATCAAAAACCTTTCTGTTGAAGATGCGGCGAGACTTTCCCAGGAAGATCCTGACTATGGCATCCGGGATCTTTTTAATGCCATTGCCACAGGAAACTACCCCTCCTGGACTTTTTACATCCAGGTCATGACATTTAATCAGGCAGAAACTTTTCCATTTAATCCATTTGATCTTACCAAGGTGAGTCAGTAATAGCTATATTGTTTTCTTTTTTAAGTCTCTTCTTACCTAATTAGAAAAAAAATCTAGTCAAACAGTTATAACGATGGCGAAGTCATATACAAAATATAGAGGGTACCGCTTCAGAGTGTCCTTAACCAGCATCTTGCTTCCACTTTCCTGTTTGTCATTTCATTGAGTATGTGTATGTGGCTTCATATATTGTTATTAACAGGGAACAGATTATGAAAAGCTGATGTACTTTTTCCTAGGGAAACTGTCAGTACTTACCACTTCCTATTGTGAAAGATTTAACTAAGGCACTCATCTTAAATTCTTATGTTTTATTGGATTTAAAAATTATTTTAATTGGCTTGATTGTATTTGAAATCTGGTATTTTTGTGGGTAGCTTTAATTTCCTTTGGTTGATTGCCTGTTAGTTATGAATATGACATCATTTTCAGGTTTGGCCTCACAAGGACTACCCTCTCATCCCAGTTGGTAAACTGGTCTTAAACCGGAATCCAGTTAATTACTTTGCTGAGGTTGAACAGATAGCCTTCGACCCAAGCAACATGCCCCCTGGCATTGAGACCAGCCCTGACAAAATGCTTCAGGTGAGCCTGGTGGATTGAGATGTTCGAGGCAGGTGTCCATGTGAGCGTGCACACACAAAATGTGCAGCTTGGCATGATCCTTGTATGAGGAATTAATGAGAACGTTACTTAAACTTTAGGTGCTTGGTTACCTTGTGGGACTCACTGAGGTGAACTATCCTTCAGTGAGCATTCCTTGAAAAAACCAAGTATAAACAAAATTCCATGGTAAAGTCCCTACATATGTGAAGACAAGAATACTTAGTCTCTGAATTAAAAAAAAAGAAAAAGACATAATAGAAATACCTTAAGTATTGGTAGAGTGAAACATCATTTGTTCGGTCTGTAACTGAAGTAAGGTTAATTAATTATAATACCTTGGTAAGCCTAATTTCATTTTCTTTTTTTTTTTTTTTTGAGATGGGGTCTTGCTCTGTTGCCCAGGCTGAAGTGCAGTGGTGTGATCTCGGCTCACTGCAACCTCCGCCTTGCAGGTTCAAGCAATCCTCCTGCCTCAGCCTCTTGATTAGCTGCCATTACAGGCACCTGCCACCATGCCCAGATAATTTTTGTATTTTTAGTAGAGATGGGGTTTTGCCATGTTGGCCAGGCTGGTCTCAAACTCTTGACCTCAAGTGACCTGCCTGCTTCGGCCTCCCAAAGTGCTGGGATTACAGACGTGAGCCACTGCTGCCGGCCTCATTTTCTATTTCACGGTGATGCTTGAATTTTTCCATTTGTAAAAAGAGATCTAGGGATGATTTTTATGAACTACATGTATGCTGCCAGTGATAAAGGCAGTGGATTAACCATTCACCTTGCTAATGTTGTTAAGCTATCAGTATGTTTTACTTTTTAATATGCTCTTTCAAGAGTACCAAGAGTGAAAAATTCTACTTTGGATCAGAATCAGTAGGAAAATAATTGGCTTAATAATTACCGTGTAAATCAATCTATTGTGGTTTTGGACTGTGACCTTGAAACAAAGGTTAAAGATTGTACCCCACATCAGACCACAGCGACTGAAGGTTACTTCTTATGTAAAGTATCTGATTCCAGTTCAGGTTTCAGTCTGCATGGAGGACAAGCTTAAGTTTTTTTAAAAATAACTTTTTTGCTTATGACATTGGGGAGCATCTGAGGCTTTTATAGAAAGTAAGTTTTTCATTAGTTTTTAGTTCATTTCAACTATTATAAATTGAGTACCTGTCTGTTGTGTATGGTGAACTGTCTTGGGTGCCATAACGTAAGGCAGAGTGCCATGGTGATCCAGGAGGCAAAATTTTGTCTGATAGGAGGTCGGCCACAGAGTTTCATGAACGAGGTAGCATTTGAGATTGTTTTGAAGAATAGATAGGATTTTGATTTTTAATAGGTAATATGGGGCAGGAGAAGGACTTGAGTATAGGTACAAAGGTGGAGCATGTTAGGTGTGTTTAAACTATAAACAGTCACTCTTTTCTGAATGAGAAGAATAGAATTTGGATAGATTCATTGAGTATATGTCAGAGGGGACCTTAAATGCTTGAGTAGGAGTGAAGAGCTTTCTTCAGTTTTGAGAAATGTGGTCTGGGATGTATTGAGTAGAATCACTCCTCTTGGTGATAAATAGAAAAAGTGGGAACTAGGGGTTGGGAATAGAAAAAGGAAAGTCAGGCAGTTCTCAGAGGAAAAGCAGAAGTTGCATTGAAACCAGGGAGTAGAGGAAGCTAAAACAATGTGACCATGGGCCTTGAAACTCCCTGCCTGGTGGCTGAACTGTGTGAGGGTGAAGCTAATGGGATTTGCCAAGGCATGAAATTGTCATGGGCAGAGCTAAAGCTGCATAACTCTGGTTAGACAGAGAGGGAATGGATTGAGGAATACGAGGTTACCTAAACTCTTTTCACAAGAATCCAAGTCACCATGGGTCTTTGGAACCACAGTGGGACCGTGAGGCAGTCAGCAACACTGAGTTATATAATTTGAAGAACAGTGAAGATTTGAATGGAGAACTAGGCCCCCTAGAGAAGGACTGCAAAGGAAATACATATTCTCTACATCCTAAGAAAGCAAATGTCTAAGGCAGCTATTGAAACAGTGGGGAAGAGAGTCCTGAAAAAGGATGACAAGTAGAAATTAATATAATTTCTGTTAGTATTAATTTCAGTTCGGGCAAATATATCTATTTTAAATTCAGTGTGCTCTTTATAGGTTTTTTTTTAAGATGAGTTTTAGAAAGTGTTTGAAAGAGCTTTCATAAATTTGTCGAGTTACTGTTTCTAGCCTAGCTTTTCCCCACCCCTTCTTAGGTCATTTAGCTATGAGTTCCAATACCATGGAGCCTGTGAGGAGCCATACAGTTGGGGAAGGACTGTTGTACTCATTTAGCCATTTGGTGACTATTAAGGAATGATTTGAGATTTTTTGAGTGGGTGAGTAGGGAGTATGTAGATTGTCTTGTTGGCCCGGAAGTGGAAAGCCAGTTAGGAGGGCTTTGGGGTTATTCTTGCTGAGAGCTCATGAGTATTGTAGCCTAGGCAGTGGCAGTTGGTATATTAATGGGCAGTGTTTACAGGTGTCTTTTAACAAGGTCATGTTAATAAGTTTTATAACTTTATCCAAAGTGGTGAGCCACACCATGGTGAAATGGACAAATAATATAATACAAGTCATGGAGAGACTGTCCCCTGAATACCTGAGGACCCAGGTGCAGCCTGTCTTGCTCTCATTCTCTGTATTTTGCCAAGAGTTAGAGAAGTTGAGCCGGTTGCTTGAGTGGGAAAGGCTTTCCCACTCATGCAGGTCCAGCAAGGGAGTTCAGGCACAGGGCCTTGGGGAAGGCCTAGATTCAAACTGGTGTCAGGGTATGACTTCACTGTGCCCATTTCCCAACTTTTGCTGGTCTCCACCCATAGGTGGGGTAAGGTTGCCTGATAAACACAGGGTGACACAAAATCAGAATTATGTGATAGAGGCTACATTCAGGAGCTGCCCATGGCAGGATTGTATCTCCTATTCTGTTGATGGAGTCAAGAGCACAACTTTTTGAGCCAGAGGAGACAACCAGCTTCCAACCTATAGCTGAGTTTTGGTCATGACTGCATGGCTGGTCATCTAAATATGACCTTAGGCTATTTGAAATGATGATAAGAGGGAGTCAGCCAAAAGCAAAATATTGACAGAACCCTGGTACTGGATTAAGTCTGTTGGTATCAGTGATTTGGTACAAGGTTATTGCTTAAGTTGCCCTATTCAATTTGGTTTTTATTTTGCCTTATAGAATTAGGGATCTAAAAATACTTTTAAGATTCAAGGCCAGTGATAAATTCAATGGAAGAAAAATTGCTTATAGAAAAGAAGTATGAATAATGAGAATAGGTCAGTCATTAGATATTAAGATTAATGTGGAATTTATCTTAAAGCTTTTGTTTGAGCATTAACTGAAAGGAATTTCAAAATGCTTGCCATCCTTGCCTTGGTTAATATGCAACATAATTTAATCTTAGATTCATGACTGTTGGCATTGTAGGGCTTTCATTTTGAACCATAGATTTTTTTTGGTTGTTGTTGATATCTAGAAAGTCTCAGAGCTCAAAGTGTATCTAAAATAATTCAGAAGGCATCATGGGAGTTACTTTTTTTTTTTTTTTTCTGATCTTGCTCTGTTGTCCAGGCTGGAGTACAGTGACACGATTGCAGCTTGCTGCTGCCTCAACCCCCTGGGCCAAGCAGTCCTCCCACTTCAGCCTCTTGGAGTAGCTGGGACTACAGGCACATGCCACCATGCTTGGTTAATGTTTTAATTTTTTTTTGTAGAGACAGGTCTCGCTGTGTTGCCCAGACTGGTCTCAAACAACTGGGCCCAAGTGATCCTCCCACCTTGGCCTCCCAGAGTGCTGGGATTATAATAGGCATGAGCTACTGTGCCCAGTTGGAAGCGCTTATTTGAAGAATTTCCCATACTGTTGGTTTTGTAGAAATTTGTTGCTTTTTGTTGAGAGCAAATGATTCGTGCCTCCCCTGGAGTGAGGGAATAAGGAGGAATAGAATTAATTCAATATTTCAGTTAGTTAATGTTCTAGCACATTTGTTTTATAATGTGATACTTCCTTGGGAATAGCAAGTAATACAGTATAAGACAGGACACTAACTTGTTATGCAGAAGGGAAAAACAAAAGGTATTATTGCCTAAAACAGACGGAAGATTTATGGTTGGCCATGGGGCCTGGGAAATTAAGAACTGTTCAGTTAGGGAGAACTCGTAAGAGTAGAGGCTTCACTCTTAAGTAGGGGGAAAGGCAGAATTTTATGGTAACCGTGTACAGAGTGCTTTGTACTTCAAATTTCAGAATGAAGTTTACAGCCCATTCCTATGTTATATGTTACTGCCCCTAGTCAGTATCTATTGCATTTATTACTGCAGGGCCGCCTTTTTGCCTATCCTGACACTCACCGCCACCGCCTGGGACCCAATTATCTTCAGATACCTGTGAACTGTCCCTACCGTGCTCGAGTGGCCAGCTACCAGCGTGACGGCCCCATGTGCATGCAGGACAATCAGGGTAGGCCTTAAGACGTTGGGCTCCCCCTGCGCGGGCAGAGGACATGTGGAGCAGATGGGCGGGAGGCCAGGCCAGTGGCTCTCAAGGTGGACCCGCAGGACCTTCCTGCTTGGTGAAGGTGCTCTCCAGGTGCTGCTAACTGGGCGTTTTTTTGCCCAGCAGTGAAGATTTAGGCTGCCTGAGGACTCTCCATGCTTTTCATCTATTTTATATATTTTATTGAGAGTTTCCACTTCAGATGTTACTTGTATCCAGTAGTTAAAAGCAGGGAGTAAGATCTTACACTGGCTAGAGTACGGTAGCATCCAGCTTGGGAGTTAGGTTTTGAAGACACTTCACCAAAATGGACAGTTCCTTAAATCACTGTAAAATCACCAAGACTTAGACCCTTAGAAGTGCGAAAGCCAAGAGTGGGAGTCTTTTGTTTCTCTTTGCAGTTCTGTTGGGGCCCCGGAGGAGCAGGTCTAGCCCTAGCTAGAATGTGGAAGGGAGCTAGAATTAGCAGGGAAGGCTGGGGAGAAGAGAGTCGGGAAGGCAGAGCAAGTCAAAGGATTCCCCTCCCTTCATTTTTCCCTAAGTGAATCAAGTCATGTGAATCAACTCTACCACTTTTTGGTTTTTTTGGAACTCATTTATCAAACTTATAATCTTTTTCTTTTAACTACTTTTTTTTGGTGTCGTATACAAACAGCCTCTAGTTCTAATTACTTATTCTAATAAGTCAAGCAGAATGCTTGATTGAAGTTTTTTCCTTTTACTATTCCACAGTTTAATGTAGATCTCAGTTATTTTCTTTTCCCATTTAGGACACGTGTTTTAGTAATATGGACTGCCATGCCTTGATCCCTTTAGAAATTTTACTGATGATTTATGTTTATAACCACAGATGTCTATATTCAAAGAAAGTTTATTTTTCTATAATAAAAATAATATATGTGTCCTAAAGAAAATTTGGAAAACATAGGAAAAAGAAGAAAAAAGAAAAATACCCATATAGTCCTAACACCCAAAGGCCACAGCTGTTACATTTTGCTATATTTATTTATCTATTTATTTATTTTTGAGACAGAGTCTCACTCTGTTGCCCAGGCTGGAGTGCAGTGGCATGATCTTAGCTCACTGCAGCCTCCCCCTCTGGGTTCAAGCGACTCTCATGCCTTAGCCTCCTGCATAGCTGGAACTATAGGAGTGTGCCACCATGCCAGCTAGTTTTTGTATTTTTAGTAGAGACAGGGTTTCATTGGCCAGGCTGGTCCTGAACTCTTGACCTCAGGTGATCCACCCACTTCGGCCCCCCAAAGTGCTGGGATTACAGGCATGAGCCACTGCACCTGGCCTGATTTTAAAAGTAGAGCATTTGGGCTATGACCTAGAAGCTCCATGAAAGAGCTTATTTGTTCTTGTGGTCAGTGCCTTAAAGACAACTCCCACTTTGAGTAAAGGTCGGAGCTCATTTGGAAGCAGGATTTTAAAAATTAACTAGGCACATTTCAAAGAGCTAATTCTTAATGAAGAAAACACTGTGATGGCTGGTTGTTGGAGCATTTTGCTTTTCATGTAGATGTGGCTGATCTGTTGAATTTCTTGAGCTAATAATTGGGCTCCATAATAGTATGGTGTTCTTCCTTCCCCTACACACACACTTGGTGTCTTGATGAATGTCATACATAGGCATCTCTTGATTATCTACTGTGGATTATCTGTTACGGCAGTGAGCTGGCTAAAATTCCAACCCCAGATTGGTTTGCTCAAACCACTTAATATGTTTCTGGGCCACTCCTGTTTAGGCAGTGTGTGCTCAGGTAATGAAAGCTTCTGCTAATATCAGCCAAAGCAAAGTGTAGTTGAGAAAGTAAATATGCCAAAATGAAAAAAAAGCTTCATAATTTATTTCAAAAGTCAAAGAAAATGTTTTGATTGTGTTTGTCACTGTTTCTTATAAGTCCAGATAAGTAAGTGCTGATATACAATTACCACATTTTTTTAAAAATTCTTTTTTTATTGATCTGTGGAGGGTGTGAAAGTGAAGCTACAATGGAACAAAGTCATCATCGTCAGTAAAGGAGAGATACCCTGAGAATCCTAAAAACACTTCAAGGAATAGCAAAGTAGAGTTCTGTAACGGAAATACTGTGCATGCTGGGCTGGAGGAGACAAAGAACCCAGAGTTCCAACCCCATATCTACCACTGGCTTCTGTGTGACCTTGCAGCAGTCAGGTCACATCACAGAGCCCCATGCTTGTGTTTGTAGATTCAAGGAGCAGAACCAGAACTTTCAGATTTTCGTCAAGAATTTTGTGAGGCAGTGTTTGAATTGAACCTGAGTCCAAATGACACAATTTTTCAAGTCAATTTTGAAATGTGTCTTTGAACCTCATCCCTGTATGGTGGCTGGATCAAGCCTGTACAAACTTCTGCATGTGCTGTAAGCCTCAGAAGACTTGACAGATGAGACCCTTTGAAGTGTCAAAAGGGACTTTGAGATTCATTCATAAAGTGCAGCAGCCTGTGCAAGCATTTAGCAGATGGCAGCGTTCCCTAAGAATCTTCATACTACCTGTAGCTAAATGCAGGGAATTAAAAATAACGTGTATGTTGTGTTTATATCCGTGTATGTGTACATGTGTATTTGATTACCACTTAAATTTATTTCTCATCACAGTGATTATTTGCAGACCTACTTGACTTTTCTTGTTCCTAAGTGCATCTGAGTGGTTTTCTTTTGAAGGTGGTGCTCCAAATTACTACCCCAACAGCTTTGGTGCTCCAGAACAACAGCCTTCTGTCCTGGAGCACAGCACCCAGTATCCTGGAGAAGTGCGGAGATTCAACACTGCCAATGATGATAATGTTACTCAGGTAATGACTTCTTTGTCTGCTATGGAAGTCACCTGCTAATTCTCCTTGTCAATGCCTGCATAATCTGCACCCCCCCTCCCACCCGCAACGCCCAAACTGTCTGATGTATCTTAAATTGAATTCAAGGAAGACTCGTCTGTGATAGTAAATTGGGCCCCTAACTGGCTGGAGTTGAAGGGTTTTATTCCTCTGGTCTTTTTCCTCAAGGTATGGAGACTCCATCTCAGTTTCTTCAAACTTTATTGAAGGGATATGTGGAGGGGGACACTGGGGAAACAGTGATTTCGTGGGAATTTAAGAAATGAGCATATACAGCGTATGTGGAGACAAATCTAAGAATCTGGGCAGGACAGCCCAGGTTCAAGGACTAGAACTAGAGATCCAAAATAGCTTCAGGAACCTTGGCCACAAGAGTGTGGGCATTTCCACTGCAGAGCTCGCCCTTCATGTGGCTTATTCTCCATCTGTCTGCTTCTGCTTGCCAGTGCTAATTGATTATTTTTTACCATGGCTTCCTGTTTTCTCCTATCTGCGTCAGAGCTTCTGTTTTATCATTGTTGTGGCTTTTCCACAATGGTTTCTCCTTTAAGGCATCTTATCCATGTATTACTCTTTTTTTTTGGACCACCTTTTACTCCTTTTCTCAACACATCTGTCTCAGATTCTAGAGAGATGGAATCCTATTGACTTGGCTAATCTTTTCACCCCAGGTTACACCATTGGCCTTGGTCAGCCTCTAGTTAACTGCCCCAGGTCAAGTGCTCATCCTCTTTCCTGTCGCTTATGGCTGTCCTAAGGGCTGTTTCAGCACATGATATGAAGGAGGCCCTCAGATTTGAAAGGGCCTGTGGGTGGGCAGCTGCCTCCTTAATGTGTCCAGTGTAACTTATATCACACATAATAAAATAATAAAGTTAAAAGTATAGTTGTTCTAGAGCTCTGTTTGAGCAGTTAGTGTTAAACTTAGTATTTAAATTAGATTAGAACCTATTTCTAGTTTCTCAGTTTGTGAATGTGGGTTCCAAGTAAAAGATACTTAAATACATGAATTAATTCACTGTGTGAATATCTTTGCTTGAAAAGCATTTACGTATATACATATATATGTATATATAAAAAAGAAATTACATTATTGTAGGATATAAACCATTTTTAGATGAGCTTAAAACATTTCCTGCAAACCTTTTATGTAACTGCATTATTTTTGGTGATGCAGATGACACTAAGTATATTACAGTACATTCCCTGCCTCTCAAAGAATTTTGCCTATATGAGGTCAATACAGGTATTAAACCAGCCGATACAACCCTTGCAAAACTTAATTAATGAGGCTATTGCTTACACATGAAAATTTATTATGTGCTCATCCTTATTGAGAGAATTTCTTATCACTATATAGGATATAGTGTGGTTTTTAAGTAATCACAGTACTATTGTTATAGATTCATAGCATAATTCTGTGATGATGCATTACATGGGAAATACATAAGAAAGTCCAGATTTATTCTCTTAAAAATGATTCACTTGGGTTTGCCTCTGTCTCTGGCAAACTAGCTTGTATCATACTTACCATTTCATGGAGAACATTGAAAAAGTAGGTAAAATACATAAAGCATTTGTTTGAAGGCTTTGGAGAGCTAACAAAGCAACAAAGATTTAAAGGATCAAGATCAAAGATAGAAAAGAAGTGCAGAAAAAAAAGTACAGAGAAGCAAATTTGACATTTGGTTTCCTTTCCTCTTGAGGTATTTGTTAATTTGTAAGCACTGGTCCAGAAGCTGAGTGGTGTTTAGAGCAGTCTTATGAGTCTGAAGGGACAAAAATTGGAATTCAAGGTCTGCAAAGAAGCAGAGCCTCTAGTGTCACTCAGGGCTTTCAGTTGAAATCCCTGAAGGGCCATGCCTAGGAATAAGGGCAAACTTGAAATAAACTTGCTCTCACAAAACATGAAACACAACTTTGCCTCTGCCCAGTCTCAGATTGGATTAAGGTGATCTCTCTCTACGCCATCTGTCAGAAGCAAACAAAATTTTCTTTGGTGGAAAATAGAACCTCAAATGATTCTAGACCTTTTTATATGGAAATGTTCAGCATTCAACAATAAATGACCAGGCACCTAACACATTAAGACCTTATGACCGAAAATCAAGAGGGAGAGAAAGCGGCCTACAAACTGACAGTAGAAACAAACCTACTGGAGGCTTAAATAATGGAACTGTCAGATACAGGTTTTAAAATGACTGATTAATAGGTTTAAGAAAATAGATGACAGCATGAAGAATTTAGTAAGAGAACTTTAAGCTATAGAAAAAGAGTTGAATGGACATAACTAGAAAATATAACAACTGAAATTAGAATTTAGTAGATGGCTTTTAAAGGAGGTTAACATGGCTGAAGAGAAGGTTAGTGAATTGGAAGATAGAACAATAGATATTATCAAGGCTACTTTATCTGAGGAGTTCGAGGCCATAGTGAGCTATGATTGCTCTACTGCATTCCTCCCCTGGTGACAGAATATGTACACATACTTTTTTGTTTGTTTGTTTAACCCTTAAACCTGTAGGCTGGGTATGGTGGGTCACACCTGTAACCCCAGCACTTTGGCAAGCCAAGGCAGGTGGATCGCCTGAGGTCAGGAGTTTGAAACCAGCCTGGCCAACGTGGTAAAACCCCATCTCTACGAAAAATACAAAAAAATTAGCTGGGCATGGTGGCGGGTGCCTGTAATCCCAGCTATTTGGGAGGCTGAGGCAGGAGAATCACTTGAACTCGGGAGGTAGAGGTTGCAGCAAGCTGAGACTGTGCCATTGCACTCCAACCTGGGCAACAAGAACAAAACTCGGTCTCAAAACAACAACAAGAACAAAAACCAAAACTAAAACAACAATAACAAAAAATGTTATTTGGTTCTTTTTCAAATCTACCTGTTTTTCTCCTCATATCCTGTTGTCTTAATAATATTCCTTTTTTGCATCTCTTTAAATATGTATGTTTATTTTAAAGCCTCTTTCCAATGATCATGTCTATGATTCTTCCATCTATTATTGCATGTGTAATTTCTCATTGGGTTTCCTTGTTTATGTATTATAATTTTTCACTATGACTCATCTTCAACAGGAGTTATTTTCTGCAAAAGTACCAAATGTATCCTAGTTGTAAAAGTGATTAACTAAATCTCTGAGACAGCAAGGTTTTTTTTTTAAATGGATTTTATTCAGTGGTGTGTTGATAAATATTTAACAGCTGGCTACCTGGGGAGAAAGCCCTGGTTTGTGGTGTTTATCCATTTTCATGGTGGAAATATTTCATAAGGCTGATTTCAGGCTACTAACATGATGTCACTAAACCTGTGGCATTGCAAAATGATGTGCTATATCACTGTTATATAGTATTTTCCCCATAGTGATACAGTAGACACAAATGACTTCAAAAACATAGGTAATATTTATTAATTAGGAAATGATGTTTTGAGTATTACTTTTGTTTGTACTATACTTAATTATAAGTTTATGTAATTTAATCTTTATAGTGGCTGTATTTCTACTGTCATAAGCAAGCTGGCTGCAGCATTCCACTGGAATTGCAGGAACAAATTCTTACACTTTAAGATGTTCAAGATTGTAGATTGAGGTGACAGACTGAGGTGTAGATTGAGGTTCAAGATGGCAAATTGAGCTGACACGGGAGGCCTTTCTTCTACTTCTCACATATGGACATGCTAAATTAAGTTTTTTTATTTGTTTTATTTTTTACTGTCCCAGTTTTCCCATAGAAGGATTAATTTTTTTTTTAATAATGTAGCTGGGCTAAAAAAACAAGAAAGTTTTAATTTCCAAGTCCCACAAATGAAAAAGGAATCAGAGTAGTGCATGAACGTTGAAAGTATATATTGTGTAATGGTAACCAGACCTGATTTGTACCTTATGAAGATTTTATGCCTCTAAGGGGTTAGGAGTTGAGGCCACAAGCTTCTCAGTTTTCACAGAACTAGAGCTCAGCTCTTGGCATAATGGTGAGAACCAGGAAAGGGCACCTCAACTACCCATCAGACTGAGGATGCAGCTTGGAAGCATGTGGGCTCTAAATGGAGGCAGCCAACTCCAAGAAATTGGGAGTCCTTCCCCTATGCTGTGCTCAAATGAGGTCCCTGCATTCTTACTCCAGTTGGAACCATGAAAGACCTTAACTGAGAAACGAGTGAATCAGTGAACCCTGTTAGGTCTTTGCAGAGATGAGAAAATCACCACAGGAAGACACTTTTACAACTAGGATACATTTGGTACTTCTGCAGAAGATAACTCCTGTTGAAGATGAGTCATAGTGAAAAATTATAATACATACAAGGAAATCTAATGAGAAATTACACATGCAATAATAGATGGAAGAATCATAGACATGAGCATTGGAAAGAGGCTTTAAAATAAACTACATATTTAAAGAGATGCAAAAAAGGAATATTATTAAGACAATAGGATATGAGGAGAAAAACAAACAGGTAAATTTGAAAAAGAACCAAATAATATTTTCTAGAAACAAAAATTACTATCCATGAAATAAAAACTCAACAGATATTTCACGTTTGAAATAGAAACTCAAACGTGACCCAGTCGACGTTTTCACAAAATACGTCAAATACAGCTGAAGAGAGAATTAGTGAATTGGAGATAGGCCTGAGAAAATCCCCAGGATATAGTACTTTGATTAGATTGTGTTATGTCTGATTAACTTTGGTAGCAGGTTTAAACTTTACTCAGAAATTTAAAAACATAATTATAGCCTGATATTTGATGACTTAGGGAAATGATGCATCTCTTAATATGTTATGAAGGTGATACTTTGGATAATTGTGTATTATTGGACTTTATAAACATTAATAGAACAGCACATAGAACAGAGTCTGGCACATTATAGATACTCAGTATTTGTTGAATGAGTGGAATGAATGAATGAAATGTAAGAATAAAATCATAGCTACAACCTGTTTCAGAATTGGGCAGAGGCTGCGGATTCACATACCTGATACTAAGCTCCTATTTTTCATTTTAATTTGTGGATATTTATTTTAGAGGCAAACCCAATAATCTAGCAAAATATCACTATTCATATGTTTTGCCTAAGAAATATTGGCTTCAGAATAACTACAGATGCACATGTATAAATGAGGTAGTTTTTAGATATATTATCTCTCTATATAATTACATATCTAGATATCAAATTATATCTCTAGCTAAATTAGTTTTTATTTTCCTCCATGGTTCTGGGTGAATTGAACAAAGTTGTATTGTGCTAAGTTTACCTTCAAAGGCAGCTTGCACATTTTAGACTTGTCAGTATTAAGCATGTGGTGAGGTTTTAAATTGTAGATCTATTTATAAGAGAATTATAGCAGTTACTATAAAGGATATTATTAGAAAGCAGTTAAGAGCTATTAATAAATGAATTTTACTTATTTTGCTTAAAACAAAAAATGAACACAACCCAAATGACAGTTTTAGTTAGTGATTTAAAAGTATTCTTAAATTCTAACTTTTTTTATCATTGATTTCATAAGTGTTGTAGTAGGTGAACTTTGTTGGTGATAAACTGGTGATTCGATTCTCTGCACTTGCTCTTTTCCCTGAGCAGGTGCGGGCATTCTATGTGAACGTGCTGAATGAGGAACAGAGGAAACGTCTGTGTGAGAACATTGCAGGCCACTTGAAAGATGCACAAATTTTCATCCAAAAGAAAGCGGTGAGTCTTTGTGAGCTGAAGGGTGCCCTCTGCTGGCTTGGGAAGACAGTGCAGCTGTGTGGGAGAACCCTAAAAAGAAAGTGCCATTTCTATTGTGCTTGACCTAGGAGGACTTAAAAAAAAAAAAAAATACTAGTAATCCCCAACCAACTTCTGATTATTTTCTTTCCGTGTTTTATCTGGTCTGGCATATCCATTGGTCCTTTGCTGTTTGTCCAATGTGTACTAATTTAGTTGTGTTCAGAGTGAATTTTATCCTGTGCTGTTTAATTCGGCTGCAGCCAAGTTCTGTGCAAGATAGTAAATGTCCAATATCAAAATGTGAGTCCTGCGGCAATTCTACTTAAACTTTGGATGATAATAAATATATCAGCTGGTGTGATGGCATGTACCTGTAGTCCTAACTACTTGGGAGCTTGAGGTGGGAGGATCGCTTAAGCCTAGGAGTACCGGGCCAGCCTGGACAACATAGGGAGACTCTGTCTCTAAAATCAGTCAGTCAGTCAATCTGTCTGTCTGTCTTTCTTTTTTGCATTTTTATGGTTTGAAACCTGCCTAAAGGCTTAATGTCATGATACCTCGATTCTCCTTCAGATGCAAACTAGAAATTTGCATGATTTCTGGAATAAGAACTGCAGTGCTTCCAAAAGGCAGGCTAGACTTTCGTGCTAAGGTGCTGGGGTATTTCTGATGGTCGCTCATTGAGCTGCATGAAGACCTGTCACTTCTGATTTCCTGGCCTGTCCCAGAGCTAAGCTTTTTGCAAATCTAGAAATCCCCCTTTTTCCTTGGCCCCTAGTTGCTTCTTCTCTGTTCCTAGGGGCAGCTGGGCTAAGCAGCTGTCTGGGCTGTGTCCAAGGGCCTGGGTTCAAGTATCAGCAGAGAGCCTGATGGGCGCTCTGTGCAGTAGGCAGGGCAGGATTCATCTTCTTTTACTGGAGAGAATGTATAAGACAGCTTGCAAATAGCAGAACTGAGCTGGAACCCTTGGCATTCTCCTTTCACATATGCTGAAACTATAAGGCTTTTATGGGTTCCCAGTGCCATGGCTCCTCTTGCTGTCTGCTGGGGAATTCCTGCCTGAAGTATGTGGAGTTGCGCTGCCATGTACCAGTGTTCTTGTATCCTTCACATTAACTTTAGGCTGTGTCTGGGCCCGTTTCTCAATGTAAATTGCTGTAACTTGTTAAGCGCTTACTCTGAGGTCAGCTGTTTCCATGTAGTAAATGCAGCTCACCTCTCGGCATTTTTCTCATAGCATCCTGTGAGGTAGGTTGTGTGGGTTTTTTGTTTTTTTGTTTTTAAAGATGAAGTCTTGTTCCGTCACCCAGGCTGGAGTGCAGTGGCATGATCTCGGCTCACTGCAACCTCTGCCTCCTGGGTTCAAGAGATTTTCCTGCCTCAGCCTCCCCAGTAGCTTGGACTACAGGCATGCCCCACCATGCCCAACTAATTTTTGTGTTTTTAGTAGAGATGGAGTTTTGCCATGTTAGCCAGACTGGTCTTGAACTCCTGACCTCAGGTGATCCGCCCACCTCGGCCTCCCAAAGTGCTGGGATTACAGGTGTGAGCCACTGCACCTGGCCTAGGTTGTATGTGATTTTTTTCCCCAACAATAAGCAATTCTCTAATTCTTTGACAGCAACTGTGTGTCCTATAACTCAATTCAATTCTAACAGTAACTCCTGGAGCTAGAGTCAGAACCCAAAGATTTAGGGGTCAGCTCCCACTTTAGATGACAAATGAGGTACCCTGGTTATGCACACTTCTGTAGATTCTGACTGCAAATTAGGGGTTCGCATGCCCTTTCCTCAGGTTTGATAATTTGCTGGAAAGACTCATAAAATTCAGGAAAATGATTTACTTATGTTTACCGATTATGTAAAGATCGGTATGTTTATATAAAGAATATAACTCAGGGATAGCCAAATGGAAGAGGGGCATGGGGGAAGGCCGCGGAGCTTCTGTGCCTCCCCGGGTGGACCGCCCTTCCGGCTCCTGGAGTGTGCACCAATCCAGACGCTCGCTGACCTTGCCAGTTGCAGGTTTTTCTGGAGGTTTTATGACATAGGCATGATTGATGAAATTATTGACTATGGGTGATTGAACACAATCTCCAGCCCCTCTCCCCTCCCTGGAGGTTTGGGGGTGGGGCTGGAAGTTCTAACCTTCTGATTGCATGCTTGTTCTTCCTGGTGCCAGCCTCCATCAGGAAGCTATCTAGGCCCCCATGGATCATCTTAGTAGTATATAAAAGACAGTAAATTTGAAGGATTTTAGATCTGTGTCGGGAATGGGGGACAAAGACCAAATAGTATTTTTTAAATTATACCGATTAGGTGTCATTTTCTTGCACATTTTGGCAGAGGGACGTAAGCTCAGATAAGTTAAGTGACCTGTCCGAGGTTGCTCAGCCACTATATGTCAGAGTGTTCACTGGACCTGCGTCTTAACTCTGAGGCTGGCATTATTAAACACCTGTAGTACTGCCTCCTGCTGAAACATCTTTCCTCCCCTGTAGAGTAAACACTGGGAAACCACAGTCACTGGGGAGTGATATAGTAGGGAGTTAGAGTAATGCTTGCATTTGTTTTCTTTTGGCCTTAGGTCAAGAACTTCACTGAGGTCCACCCTGACTACGGGTCCCGCATCCAGACTCTTCTGGACAAGTACAATGCTGAGAAGCCTAAGGTAGGCTGAGAGCAGCCTGGCCACACAGAGGCCGTGTGTGCTAGGTTGGAGTAGGCGCGGCTTAGTTACCACTCAGCATTACAGTCTGCAGGGGCCATTACCTGCCACTGTTAGATTTCTTCAGCAGCTGTGCAGAAATTCATTTGAGAGATAAAAGAACTCACCAGCAAAACACATACTCTTCATTTTAGCCCTGGGCAATTTAAGACAGTTAAAGTGAATGAATTCTGAATTATTATTTTCATTTGCATACATATTAAAACTAAGTAAATATCACGTTGCTTCCTATGACGTGATTAACCTACGCATCTTGTTCTCTTAAAACAGAATGCAATTCACACCTTTGTGCAGTCCGAGTCTCACTTGGCTGCAAGGGAGAAGGCAAATCTGTGAGGCCGGGGCCCCGCGCCTGTGCAGCGAAGCTTAGCGTTCACCTATGTAACCCGCTCATCACTGGATGAAGATTCTCCGGTGCTAGATGCGCAAATGCAAGCTAGTGGCTTCAAAATAGAGAATCCCGCTTTCCATAGCAGATCGTGTAACAATTTTAATGCTCTTTCCCCAGGGTAAAATGAAGGTTAGGATTTAACAGTCATTTAAAAAAAAATTTGTTTTGACAGTTGGTTGGATTATTCATTTAAAGTGATTAGAAGGAAAGTTTCTAGCTAGAAATACGATTTTATTTGATAAAATTTGTTGAAATTATGTATGTTTACATATCACCTCATGGCCTATTATATTAAAATTAGCTATAATTATATAAAAAGGAAAGATAAAGATGATCCACTCAGAGGTTTTTATTTTTCTAAGGTTCTCATAGGAAAAGCACATTTAATACACCAGTGTCGTCAGAAAATAACCTGAGCACCATCATGGTTTAATGTTTATTCCTGATTATAATTGATCAAATTCATTTTTTCACTTGGAATTGCATTAATGTTAATTTGCACTGATTTCGCAACAGATCAATTTGTAATTGCTTACATTTTTACAATAAATAATCCGTATATAAGAATAGAGATGGTATTTGATTTCTTTCGACTCCATGTATAACTGTAAACTGCCACCAGACTCTTAATTTGAACATCATCATTTTCAGATATTTACCCTTAAAAATGGAAATGCCAGTATCTCGAGGACACCATGTTATTTGTTTAAATCTATAGCCTTTGGACAGCCTTCTGAGCCACTGATAAAATAGCAAATGCCCTGACTTTGAAAATTACTTAAATCTCTTGTCCATTCGCTCACTTACCTATGATTGAGTTTTTAAAATATGGGCTCAGAACCACTAGTTACTTTCCTCTTCCTTCTTTTTAAAACCCATATTTGCCTATCATGGTTGAAAATCACATGGAAGACGTTAAAGATGAGTTCTGAATACTAAATGAAAATTTGTTTTCCTTGAAAATCTTTATTCCGTTCATATTCAAAACCAGTTTGTGCCGGGTGTGGTGGCTCATGCCTGTAATCCCAGCACTTTGGGAAGCCAAGGCAGAAGGATCACTTGAACTCAGGAGTTTGAGACCAGCCTGGGCAACATGGCAAAGCCCTATCTGTACAAAAAATACAAAAATTAGCCGAGTGGTAGCTCATGCCTGTAGTTCCAGCTACTAGGGAGGCTGAGGTGGGAGGATCTCTTGAGCCCAGGAGGTTGAGCCTGCAGTGAGCCATGATTGCACCACTGCACTCCTGCCTGGGCAACAGAGTGAGACCTTGTCTCAAAACAACAACAAAAACAACAACTAAAAACAAAACAAAAAACCAAACCAGTTTGTACTTTCAGGAGTTCCTAAGTTACAGGTTTCAGGAAACCATTAGACCACTAACAGACAGATACAAACTCATTCTTGGTCTTTTAGCTCAAATTTCTTTACTCCTCTGTCAAACCCTCCTACCTGAATTCCCCCTGTATTTGAGTACGCTTTGAGACTGTTATATTTGTAGACATAGAAAAATAGATTTATTGGGTTGGGTGCAGCGGCTCATGCCTGTAAAGCCAGCACTTTGGGAGGCCAAGGCAGGTGTATCACCTGAGGTCAGGAGTTTGAGATCAGCCTGGCCGACCCCATTTCTACTAAAAATATAAAAATTAGCTGCGTGTGGTGGTGTGCACCTGTAATCCCAGCTACTCGTGAGGCTGAGGCGGGAGAATCACTTGAACCCGGGAGGCGAAGGTTGCAGTCAGCCAAGATTGTGCCACTGCGCTTTTTATTTGGAAAGGTGAGAACTTCTGGAGATGGTAGATGGTTGGTGGTGATGGTTGCACAACAGTGTGAATGTATTTAATGCTACTGAACTCTACACCTACAAATGGCTAAATGGTAAGTTTGGTGTATATTTTACCACACAAAAAATATCCAGTAGTCCATTCTTAGTCCTTGTCTTACATGGCCTCTCAGCGGTGTCTGACACAGTTGGTCATTCACACTGCCTTCTTCATTATTTATTTATTTTAGAGATGGCGTATCATTATGTTGCCCAGGCTGGCCTCAGCCTCCGGAGTAACTCGGACTACAGGCACACGTCACCATGCCCAGCTCTCCTTCTCCTCCTCCCTTTCTCTTCCTCCTCCTCATTCTTCTTCCTCCTCATCCTCTCTCTTCTTGTCCTGCTTGTCCTCATCATCTTCCTTTTTTTCTTTTCTTTCTTCTTCCTTTTTTCTTCTCTTTTTTAAAATAAGAGCTTTATTGAGATATAATTCACATACCATAAAAACCACCCATTTAAAGTGTATGAGTAAATTTTTTTGTATATTCACAGAATTGTGCAGTTAGCACCACAATCAATTTTAGAGCATTTTCATCACCCCAATTAACAGCCACTCTACATTTCTTTCTTAACCTTGCCCCCAGCCGTCGGCCATCATGAATCTAAGATTTGCCTGCTCTGCACGTTTCACTTAAATGGAATCATACAATATGTGGTCTTTTGTGACTGGCTTCTTTCACTTAGCATAATATTTTCAAGATTCTTACACATTGTAGCATCTATGAGTGCTTCACTTTTTAAATTGCCAAATAATATTCCACTGTATGAATTTACTATGTTTTATTTATCCATTTATCATTTGACGGACATTTGGGCTGTTTCTACTTTTGACTATTATGAATAGTGCTGGTATGAACATTTATGTACATATTTTTGTGTGGACATAACATTTTCATTTCTTGCATCCTCATCTTAAAAGGTGTTTTTCGGGCTGGCTGCGGTGGCTTCTACCTGTAATCCCAGCACTTTGGGAGACTGAGGCAGGTGGATCATGAGGTCAGGAGTTCGAGAGCAGCCTGGCCACTACGGTGAAACCCCATCTGTAATAAAAATACAAAAAAAATTAGCTGGGCATGGTGGCAGGTGCCTGTAATCCCAGCCACTTGGAGGCTGAGGCAGGAAAATTGCTTGAACCTGGGAGGCAATTCAACCTGCAGTGAGCTGAAATTGCGCCACTGCACTCCAGCCTGGGTGACACAGTGCGACTCTGTCTCAAAAAAAAAGGTGTTTTTTACCTGTACTCTGCCACACCACTATCTAAAAATGTAAATATTAGACTTCTAATATTTAAAAAATCTGTTCTTTTGTTGTGTCAAGCACCCTTGACATAAGTAACTCCGTCTTAGAAAGAGACTCCATCTTATATTTCACAGGGCACTTTGCCAACAGGGACAAGATGTTTGCTTAATAAAGAAAGACTGCATCCAACCAGATGAGGACATCAACAAGCACACTTTTCCACTATCAGTCCTCACCAGAGGACTGTGGCTATAAAAAGAAACAGGACTTGTGCAGCTTGAAGTGGCCGTCTTAGCTAACACCATCTTGCTGTTAATCGTGATAATCACCTGGCATCTGCCACTGAAGGCTCTTAGACTGCTTGGCCCAGACCAGGAGATTCTTTTTGCCTTAGTCGCTCTCCCTGAACTGATTCATTAACCCTTTTTCCCTATCCTTCTTCTTTCAATGTTAAATGTAACTTTGTTGTGGAATGTTTAATCTATAACATTTACATTTTAAGTGTACTATTATGTATGGTCTGCCGTATTGACTGACTTGTGGAGTGGCTTGAGCCTGTGTGCCTGCAGCTCTGACTACCGAGTGAATGGGAAGCACTGAGGCAAACTGCCTCCTTGGAAACTCCATGACGCTCCTGGCTTTTGTGATTGAGATTACTTTAATGAAAGTCAGACATTGTGGAATGACACAAATGTGCATGGACCTGGTCATCTCTGACCTCATGCTGCTTGTGAGACTTGTTCTTCTAAAAGGAGGACTCGGTCTGGGGTTTTAGAAACACTGTGAAGGATTGCCTAGTTTGTTTCATATTAAATTGTCAGAATTTTGGTTTAAAAACACATTAATTCGACTAGGCATGGTGGTTCATGCCTGTATGCCCAGCACTTTGGGAGGCTGAGGCGGGGAGATCATTTGAAGTCAGGGGTATGAGACCAGCATGACCAACATGTTGAAACCCCATCTTTAGTAAAAATGCAAAAAATTAGCTAGACGTGGTGGTGCACACCTGTAGTCCCAGCTACTTGGGAGACTGAGGTAGGAGAATTGCTTGAACTTGGGAGGTGGAGGTTGCAGCGAGCCAAGAGTGTGCCACTGCACACCAGCCTGGGCAACAGAGTGAGACTCAATCACGAAAAACAAAAACAAAACCAATCACATTAATTTTTTCCTTCCTGGATAAAGGGCATCACTCTGATTTGTGATCTGTGCTAAAGAAGTGTTTTAAGAACTTCTTAGCACTCACTTTTCTGGGAGAAAAGCCATAAGCAAGCTACTTGGGCCATTTCTTTGCCTGTTAGTTGATGGCATTACCAAAGCGCAAAGGGCCAGATTCTACTTTAAACTCTCTGGTAAGCCAAACTGAAGGCCTTTTTTTTTTTTTTTTTTTTTTTAATCAGCTCTTTTAAAGATGTGAAGGGTTAGTTAGTGGAAGTCAACTAAAAAAGTTCTGTATAATTTTTTTTTTTTTTTTTTTTTTGAGGTGGATTCTCACTCTCCTGCCCAGGTTGGAGTGCAGTGGTATGATCTTGGCTCACTGCAACCTCCGCCTCTGTAATCACTTGAATCGAGTTCAAGTGATTCTTGTTTCTCAGGCCCCGAGTAGCTGGGATTACAGATACACCCCACCATGTCCAGCTAATTTTTGTATTTTTAGTAGTGACAGAGTTTTACCATGTTGGCCAGGCTGACCTCGAATTCCTGACCTCAAGTGATCTGCCCGCCTTCACCTTTCAAAGTACTGGGACTACAGGTGTGAATCACTGCACCTGGCCAGCTCTGTATAATTTTGAACCTCTGATAAAGGTAAACAATCCCATATTAATATATGGAAAGTTTGCTATGGAAAGCTCTATTGCAGATCCTTTTAACAAAGGAAGTACTTATTCCCTCATTTGACTATTTGATAAGCGAATTTTGCATTATCTATTGCTTTAATTTTTTTGTTGTTTTGCTTTGGTATTGTTTGCTCAAAGTGTAGCAGTGTATTTATTAATTTATTTGAGACAGCATCTCACTCTGTCACTCAGACTTGAGTGCAGTGGCGCAATCACAGCTTACTGCAGCCTCAACCTCCTGGGCTCAAGCTATCCTCCCGCCTCAACCTCCCTAGTAGCTGGGACTATAGGTGCACACCCCCACGCCCAGCCAATTTTTGTAATTTTTGTAGAGATGGGGTTTCGTCATGTTGGCCAGGCTGGTCTCGAACTCTTAAGCTCAAGCGATCCGCCTGTCTTTGCCTCCCAAAGTTCTGGGATTACGGGTGTATGCCATGGTGCTAGGCTAAGTGTAGCATTTTAAACAGTCCCTTGTATTTTCTGTCCTTCAATGAATTGTATTATGGAGCTATATGTTTAAGTAAAACTCTTACTTTAAAGAGTGTGGTGAAGTGGACAGTGATCCCCCAAAAGATATATCCATGTTCTAATCCCTGGAACCTGTGAGTGTGACTCATTTGGAAAAAGGATTTTTGCAATGTCATAAGTTACAGATCAAGAGGAGGCTGGGCGTGGTGGCTCACGCTTGTAACCCCAGCACTTTGGGAGGCCTGGGCAGGCAAATCACCTGAGGTCAGGAGTTCGAGATCTGCCTGGCCAACATGGTGAAACCCCGTCTCTACTAAAAAATACAAAAAATTAGCTGGGCATGGTGGTATGTGCCTGTAGCTCCAGGTAGTTGGGAGACTGAGGCAGGAGAATCGCTTGAACCCGGGAGGCAGAGGATGCAGTGAGCCAAGATTGCACCACTGCACTCCAGCCTGGGTGACAAGAGTGAAACTTTGTCTCAAAAAAAAAAAAAAAAAAATCAAGAGGAAGTTATCCTGATTACTCAGGTGAGGCCTAAATCAAATAATAAGTGTCCTTCTAAGAGACCAAAGGGTAGAAGAAGGAGCAGGTTATGGGAAGACTGAGGCAGAGATTGGAGTTTTGCAGCCACAAGTCACGAAATGCGTGGAGTCACCAGAAGCAGGAAGAAAAAGGGAAGGATTCTTTTTTCTTCTTTTTTTCTTTTCTTTTTCTTTTTGGAAGGATTCTTTCTTAGAGCCTATGGCTTCCTTGATTTCAGACTTGTAGCCTCCAGAATGGTGAGAGAAGACATTTCTGTTGTTTTAAGCCATCAATTTTGGTCATTTTTCACAGGCAGCCCTAGAAAGCTAATACAAAGAGGATGCTAGTTTAATGGTTTCCTAAAATGAAAATTTCTTGAGTAGCAAGAAGGATGAATGTTTTCGTTCTCTGAACTGCTTGGTGCCCAGGGGGTGGGAGGGAAAGCAGCCACATCTCCTAGACAGTGTGTTTCTCTGCAGTCCTGCCCACTTCTGCCTGTTTGCCCCACCCCAGTCCCTGCCATGCCTCTGAGCTGCTTGGCTCTGCTTTATTGTCACTGCCAAGCTCTTGCCTGAAAACTCCCCATTCCCCTCCTGTTAGCTAATTTCTCTTCTCCTGGACAGTCCTTCCTTTCATCCTGACTGGTCCATTAACATGGTACTTACCTCTTCAGATGGCCAGGACATGGGTCCCACCTTCAAAATGTAAAGGCATTCTGGATGCTTTAACAACAACCATCAGTAGTGCAAGAACAAAGTTGAATGACAGCTGACAACCTGTATGTCCAGAAGGCAGTAGAAAGTGACCAAATCCTCTGTCCAAAGGTGCAACTTCAATTTAGCTCCAGGAAATTAACACCACAAGAGACTGAGAAACTAGTGCTGCCAGATATGATTTTAAAAGAGAAGCTAGAAATCTGGGTTTTTAGGTGAATCTTTCGATTTCTAAATAAGGCAATGAAGTCACAGTAAGAAATAAAAGAAAAGCTCAAAAAAACAGACAATGCTATGTGCACCAAACAAAAATGCATCTGTAGGCTGTGCGCGCCAATGAACTCCATTTTGTGATGGGAACCTCTGTCTTACGATATTAAAGGTGGAGGGTAAGATTACCCCATATATTTCTTGCATCTTTTTGGGCTCTTTAAAATTCTCCAGCCTGCTGGGTGTGGTGTGGATTTGGCAAAGGTTCATAGTAATCCAGGTACTTGGGAGGTTGAGATGCGAGGATCACCTGAGCCCGGGAGTTTGAGGCCAGCTTGGGCAACAAGGAAGACCCCATCTCCAAAAATAAAAGATAAATCTCCAAACACAACTGCTAGGAAATGGAAGCGTCACCAAAGGTTTTACAGGTTGTCAGTGTTTTGCTGAGCCTACCATGCTGAATTGAATGATACACAGACAGTTGAACATGTTAAATACTTTATTCACATTGTTTACAAACTATATCCACCTGGAAAACACATGAATCCAAAAACAGATTATTTTACAGTAATTCACATTTTTTAAAACAGGTTACTTTGAAGTTCAACTTTAAGTACGGAGGTCTGCAGCCTGTACAGCAGTTCAGTACCTCACCAATTGATTCCTGCTCTGGTGAAATAGAAGTCCTAGGGGCAGTCCACCTAGCTGTAAGCCACTAATAACTTACATTCCAGTGATTGATGAGAAAATGTCAGTGCAGACTTTAACCCATGAACATTTATTGGTGTAAATTCACTGTCACTATTTTTGTCAAGGGAGTATGTGTTTCAGCATTTGAATACACATCAGGTAGGAAGACAAAACAAAGACTCGCAATTTAATTGACCGTTACAGAGTTGTTAGGACATTTCCGGTTTTATAAATGTTTAACATCTGGACCAGAGATGGAATCAATGAATTATGATTTTATTGTGTTGACAGCTTGAATCATAGAAACAGCAGTGATTTGGTAATTGATGCCAGTGTCTGTTGACTAACTCTGCATATCAGATGTCAGCCATCAGTTAGAAGGGTTGCTAATAAACTCAGCAACAATTAATAATGTGGTTAATGTTAAGTGCTTAAGTCCAGAAAGATGTCTGTGGAAGTTTTGCTGAGTGGTCAAAAAGATGCTCTGGTTAAGAAACTTACTATGAACTTATGCTAAATCCAATTATGTCCCAGTTCGATGGGTCAGCTCTTTCACTAATTAAGATACTTTTCTGCCCAGGTGCCGTGGCTCACACGTGTAATCACAGTACTTTGGGAGGCCGAGGTGGGAGGATCGCTTGAGCCTAGGAGTTCAAGACCAGCCCCGGGCAACATAGCGAGAACCCGTCTCAAAAAAAAAAAGGATACTTTTCTATGGATTTTTGACTTTAATAATTTAAAATCTGAAGTATGTATGTCTTATATCTCACCCTCTCCTACCATAACCTGCAAACTAATCATGCTTTCCCCCACCTTTGGTGAGCTGCCACAGTTATTTGAACACTTTTGAACCTTTGGGATGGGAGTATCGGATGTGTCTCTAATGGCAGAATTGAATAGTTTTTCTCTGATCAGCACCAATGGCATGGGCTGTTGTCATTCCGCAACTCTAGGATAATAACGTTTGATCAAGGCACCACAAAAGATCATCCCCTCATCCCCTTACGGAGAAGAAAGGATTTCTTAAGAGTCGCTGCTGTCACCCCCCATAGACAACAACTGTGAATCCAAATGTAAGCTGAGATGTGGAGAAATTTTATCAGCATGTTTGCAGGTTAAAAAAAAGAGAGAGAGAAGAAAATGAAGGCTTTCCAATGTCTATTGCAATCTGATTGTTTTAGAAGACAGAAATCCATAAAATGAGCTTGATGCCTGGAGCAGATCATAGCTTATCTTCTTGCCACCCGTGTGCATTTTTTCCAAATTTGTACACTAACCTTCGGTCGACCCGCTCCAGAATTCCTGTTTTATAGTAGTATCTGAAAAAGCAAGCAGAAGAGAAATTCTGGGAGAGTTTGCACCCTAGGAAAACAACAGAACACAAACACTGTCTCCTCATTCCTCTCAGGTGACAAGGCTGGTCTTTGGTTACCCTGGTATTTTCACGCCCCGTTATCAACTTACACTTAAACCTTTCACAGACATCTTGAAGACTGAAATTCACCATTCTCAGTTCAAAACGTGTGTTTTTTTGTGTGTGTGTGGGTGTGCGAGATGGCCTGGATTCAGAGTGATCCCTGGGGAATACTGCCAAGAATGCTAAGGACGGCGTGTCAAGTTACAAACCATAATCCTACCTGTAACTAACAACCAAAGTTTTGTCTCATGACCTTTCCATTATCAAGTAAAAAACCTGCGAAAACAGTGTAATTTTCTACAGCCAGCGATTTTATAGAACTCTTCTTGAAGGCTCATGGTATTTTATGCTGTTAACTTACCTCAGGGCTCTGCTCAACTTTTCGTACGTCATTCTGTCATTTTTCTTCCTTTGTCCCCACATCTTTGCCAGGGCTTCTGATTTAACCACCCGAAAAATTCCTTGTTCCCTATCTTCCCATTCCAGAATGCCACAGTTTTCTTCAGGAGATAGAAGCAGGTCTCGTACAAATTCCCATAGATGAGAACTTTGGAGGCCTTTGAAAAGGGGAAAACATTAGCTATTTACAATTGTTTTTTAAATTTATTATTATTATTTTTTTGAGACAGAGTCTCACTCTGTCACCCAGGCTGGAGAGCAATGGCATGATCTCGGCTCACTGCAACCTCTACCTCCTTCAAGTGATTCTCCTGCTTCAGCCTCCCAAGTAGCTGGAATTACAGGCACCTACCATCACGCCTGCTAATTTTTTGTATTTTTAGTAGAGATGGGGTTTCGCCATGTTGACCAGGCTGGCCTCGAACTCCTGACCTCAGGGGATATACCCGCCTCAGCCTCCCAAAGTGCTGGGATTACAGGTGTGAGCCACCATGCCCAGCTTGTTTTTTTAATTTTAAGAGAAGAGATGTACAATTTCTCACTAGCTCATGAGAATTTCTGCTTTGTGGGAATATTTCCCATTGTTATGACTGATTGCTCTACCTGGAAACTTACTGAGCTGTGACATGTCTGTGTCTCCCATCGAAGCAACTGTGAAACACACATTCAGAGACACCCAATTTACATTGACTGGCAACATTATGACTCACAGATGTTCTATGGAACTACAGTTTAATTTTTATGGAATGAATGAAATGACCGTCAGATGATCTTTTCATTCTTTTTTCTGACAGGCAGCATGGTTGTATGATTCCATAGCCACAACTGTCTGGGTGGACTGATCCTGAAATTTCATTTTTCATGAGAGGCTGGTATTTCTCTTATTCTATGATTGGTGGTTAAGACCAGCTCTGGAGTCCCACTGCCTGGGTCTGGGTCCTGATTTCCTCTTCGTACCTTTATAACCATAAACTCTTAGAGTTACTTTATCTATAAAATGGGATAATAAGAGTACCTGTCTCCTAGGATAGGTTAGAGGATTTAATTATTTAATACATATCAAGTGGTTAGAATCACATCCAGCATATAGCAATTGTTTTCTTCACACACGTCTGTGAAATTACAAGCTTGACACTGCTCTGGGCAGATCTCTTAGTGCTGAGGAAGCTAATAGGATTGCCAATTCCCAGTGTTTTCTTTGTTATCCTCCTCTGAGAAGAAGCCACAGTGGACCCAGGATTGGACCTGGCTCCAGATGGTGGAGCCAGAACTTGAACCCAGAGAGTTTGCATTCCAAAGCTAATTTTTTTTTTTTTTTTTTTTTGAGACGGAGTCTCGCTCTGTCGCCCAGGCTGGAGTGCAGTGGCCGGATCTCAGCTCACTGCAAGCTCCGCCTCCCAGGTTCACGCCATTCTCCTGCCTCAGCCTCCTGAGTAGCTGGGACTACAGGCGCCCGCCAACACGCCCGGCGAATTTTTTGTATTTTAGTAGAGACGGGGTTTCACCATGTTAGCCAGGATGGTCTCGATCTCCTGACCTTGTGATCCGCCCGTCTCGGCCTCCCAAAGTGCTGGGATTACAGGCTTGAGCCACCGCGCCCGGCCCCAAAGCTGATGTTTACAACTATGATCATGTCTTTCATAGTAGGTGTTCAATATGAAAGACATTTAATGGTTCAATAGACATTTAATGGATGATTATTAGCTATGATTTGTTTACCATTTGCTATTGTCAGATGCTCAATCTCACCCACTCTTATGAGAAGAAATCAATCTGACTTTGATAATACATATAAAAGCAATCATTGATTTCTTTACTACCTTCCTTGGGGAGTAACTGGTCCAACTCAAATGTTAGTTTCAAAGCTTATTAAAGTAGATGACTTTGTCTTAGGAATGGTTTTAAGAAATTAGAAATGAAAACCGGCATCCCGCACTTACTTGTTCTACTATGACTGTGACCGTCTTGACTTTTGATGCCACTTGTTTTCAAGCAGTTGGAATCAGCATCTGAAATAGAATAATTTGTAGCAGGGGAAAGGGATACAGAGGCCACATTCAGACCTCAATTCATACCCAAATGAGCAAACACTAATTAAATGCCTTTGTAGTAGAAGACACCACGTTAGGCACTTTGGGGGGATTAGTAGGTGGCAGATGTCAAGATGCTTTAAGATGTGGCTTTGAGGAGCACTTGTATTCAATCTCACCCACCCTGATGAGAATAAATAAATCTGATTTTGATCGAGGCCCATGCAGGGCCTTCCTAGGAGACCATAGTAAGGACTTGGGACTTTATATCAAAGTGTAGAGCAAAGATCCTCAATTTAAGAAGATCTCTCTTGCTCCTGTGTGGAGAACAGACTGGAAGAGACACAAATAGAAGCAAAGAGACTAGAGCTCATGAACGGTAGAAAGCAAAACATTAACTCTGTGCTGACTTAAATGATAACTCAGGCTGTCAGTCACAACCTGAGACACCTGGACAAGCATTGTCCCAGAGTAGTATATGAGTTTTTAAAATGGTGGCACCAGATCTGCCCCTCCAGCTCACACTCAGTCTCCACTGCTTCTCTTAGCCCCCTGCTTGCTTTGCCCCAGCCACCCTGGCTTCAGGCTCTCTGGAAATGTGCAGGCACATTCCACATCAGTGGCTTCGCAGTTGCTCTTCCACTTGTCCAGCATGCTCTTCCCTTGCATGCTTGTGCATGCCCTCATCTCAATCCTGGTTCAAAATCACCTTCCAGTGAGGCCTCCTCTGACCATCAAGTTGGATCTGCACATTCTCCCCACTGCTCCATATTTTACATGGAATATTCAAGCATATTCTATGGTGTATTTATTCATGAAGTTCACGGTCTGTGTACACGAGGGGGCAGGGATTTGTGTTTCCAGACGTAACCCTGCAGCATCTAGCACACTGCTGGGCATATAGCACGTGCTCAGTATCATTGAGCAGCCACTGTGCTATTCTATAGTAACTGTACTGCACCATGCTATACTGACTATACTGTTCTATACCACATCATACTGTATTATACTAACTATACTGTTCTATACCACACTATACCGTACTATACTAACTATACTGTTCTATACCACACTATACTGTACTATACTAACTATACTGTTCTATACCACACCATACCGTACTATACTAA
>NW_012114622.1:8139148-8139724 GCF_000951035.1 Colobus angolensis palliatus
CCACACCATACTGTACTATACTAACTATACTGTTCTATGCCACACCATACTGTACTAACTATACTGTACCATACTATAGCAACTATACTGTACTGTACCACACTATATTAACTATGCTATACTGTACTATACTATACTACACTAACTACATTGTATACTGTACTATACCAGACCAGCTATACTGACTATGCTGTAGTATACCGTGCCAACTATACTATATCATACTGCACTATACTAACTATACTATTACTGTACTGTACTATCTACACTATCCTACACTGTACTATACCAACTGTACTGTACTGTGCTGTACCAACTATACTATATTGTATGACACTATAGTATATTATATTTACTACACCACAGTATACTGTACTATACTGTACTATACTATACTAACTGTACTGTACTAACTATACTATATTGTATTATACTGTAGTATACTATACTAACTATACTGTACTATGCTATACTATACTATACTATGCTATACTATACAGAATAGTGTATTATACAGTATAGTGTATTATACTGTATATACACAGTATAGTGTATTATACAGTATAGTGTATTATA
>NW_012114622.1:8140554-8194206 GCF_000951035.1 Colobus angolensis palliatus
ATAGTGTATTATACAGTATAGTGTATTATACTGTATATACACAGTATAGTGTATTATACAGTATAGTGTATTATATTAACTATACTGTACTGTACCAAGTGTACTATATTGTATTATACTGCAGCATACTATACTAATCATACCATACTGTACTGTACTAACTATACTATACTGTACTATACTAACTATACTGCACCATATATTACATTCTACTGTACATACTGTACTATACTGTACTGTACTAACTACATTATACTATACTATACTAACTATACTGTACCATATATTACATTCTACTATACATACTGTACTATACAAACTAGACTACACTATGCTATACTCTACTGTACTATACTTATATTACACTATACTATACTAACTATACTGTACTGTGCTATACTCTACTGTATTATACTAACTATACTGTACTGTACCAACTATAATATATTGTATTATACTGCAGCATACTATACCAATCATACCATATTGTACTGTACTAACTATACTATACTGTACATACTATACTATACTATGCTGTACCATATATTGCATTCTACTGTACCTACTGTACTATACAAACTAGACTGTACTATGCTATACTGTACTATACTAACTATACTGTACTATACTATACTAACTATACTGCACTGTACTGTAGTATACTAACTATACTATATTGTGCTACACTATACTATACCAACTATACTGTACTGTGTTACACTATACCATACCAACTATACTATACTATGCTATGCTATACTACATTATACTGTACAACTATCCTTGCTGCATCATCTAGTATGTACACTGCCATTGCTGAATGAAGGAAGGGCAGGAATGACATCCTGTGCCCCACACTGCTGCTTAGGGTGACTTCTCTCAGTGCCACTGGGTCATGCCAGCTTGCCAGCTGAACCTCCTGCAGTGGCTCCCCATTTCTTCCAGGATGAAGGCTGCACAGTAAGTAGGCCTTTCACAGACTGACCCCCACCCAGATCTCCAGCCTTATCTCTTTCTGCTTCCCAACTTTTTCCCTTCCCTTGGGTCAAATGGTTCCATTGGGGGCATGGCTTTCTCCTGCCTGAGGACCTTTGCACAGACTCCCCACTCTCCACTTCTACACAGCGGACTTCTCACAAGACCTCTTCAGGAAGGCTTCTCTGAACTGACCCTCTGGGTTAGACCCATTATGAGCCTCATAGAGAGCACCTGTGTGTTCCTTGGTGTCACAATACTGGGCCCACCTTGCTGGAAAGATTCATCTCTTTTTCTCCTCCACTATTAGCTGATACTTATGGAGCACTTATTAAATGCCAAGTGCTTGTTAAAGGCTTCACATAGAGTATCTCATTTCATCCTTATAACAACCCTGTGTGATACTATCATGATTTTCATTTTATTGAGGAGGAATTGGAAGCCCAGAGAGCTTAAGAATTTTATCCAGATGGTGGAACCAGAGTTCTCATTCCAAAGCTAATGTTCATAACTACTACTTTATCATGTCTTTCACAGCAGGTGTTCAATAGACATTTAATGAACCATTATTAGCTAAGATTTGTTAAGCATTTGCTGTTGTCGGATGTTCACTCAGCCTTCCCCACCCTTTTGAGATGTGTCTATTACTATCCCCAGATCGATCTGTTGTTTTGATTTAATCTTTTAGGAAAAGAGAAAACAAATGGAGTCATTTGTTTTGGACAAATGGAGAAAACAAATAAACAAAGGTGAATTATTAAGTGTGAGTAGACAACAAGCTTTCATTGAAATGCCAAAATGGCAGGAAGTGGGAGGGAAAACATTGCCCTTTTGATTTTGATGATTTCTCCCGTGTTTTGGAGGAAGGGGATCTGGCTTGGTAGGAGGAACACAGTACAGGTCAGCATGAGAGGAGTTTATGAGGCTGGTGGGAGTTACTTCTGTGGGTCTTGCCAAGATAACCCTGTTCTCTCTGTTCCTAGTTCTGCCGTGATGGCTTTGAAGGTACTCGTTGGTTGACTAGTCAAGGCCTCGCTTGGCTGGTGGCGGCAGGGGCAGGGGGCGGAAGTCATTACTGCCATGTTAATATTGAGGCAGGTTCCCAAATCAACCTCCACCAGCACTGGGTGGTGGATCTGTAGCACCACCGTGAACCCACTATATTTCTCTGTAAATGTCAGTTGTGTTTCAGGGTGCAGCTTTCCCTGGCTCACAACTTTCGTCACCTTGACTAGGTCCCTGCAGCTGGTGGGGATTGAGGGGAGACATGGCTCAGGCTCTCTGCAGTCTGTGGGATTTGGAGAGGCTTGGTTGGCCTTGAGCCTGGACACTTTTAAAATGTGGCCAAAGGATATATCCTCAATTGTTGATTGCAAGCACTCCAGAAGCTGGGGTGGGGGCCTGAGTTGCAGGGTTTCCAAAACAAGTTTATCATATCCCCATGACACTCGCAGTCCAGCCATGGAGCCCACACCCCGTACCAGGCTGGTACAGAGAAGCTCTGAGGCTCAGGAGCAGGGAGGTGCCTGGCAGCGAACCCAGGACTGTAGGCTTGGTTCCTGGGCCCAGCATACCCTCTACCGGCATTTCTGCAGTGGAAGTGGGTGGGGAGTAGGGCAGGTGGAGAGAAGAGACCAAGCAGAGAGGGAAGGGGTTGTTTTGCTTTGGCCAGCTCTGACAGTTTTGTAGCTTGTGTGTCTGGGCACCTTCAGTGGGCACTAAGTTAAAAATAGTCCTGTTGTTTGAACTGTTGTCAAGCTGGGCCCAGACCTTGAGGAGTTCCTGGGCCTTGGATCTCAACTGAGTGGGCAGCAGAGTGAACAGAAGGGTCTGGGAACATGTGTGCATATGTGCGTGTGTGTGTGTATGCGTGCATGTGTGAGTGTGCATAGCACAATGTAAAAAGCACAGGCTTTGAGGAAATGTGCTGGAATCTCACATAACTTCCCGCACTTACTTGCAAGTTATTACACCTCCAGTTTTCTCAGATGCAAATGGAGATAATAACACTCCCTAATGGAGCTAGGACAAGGATTAAATGAGATAACATAAGCAGAATACTTGGCACAGTGTTATGCTTAGCACATAGTGTAAGTGCTTAGTATTCATTTTCATTGAAGACCCGATGGGAACATTGCAGAAAGCCCCAGGATGTCACTTTGTCCTCATTGGCCAGGTCTTGGCCTTTGGATGGCATGTCAGCACTGAAAGGCAACCTCTCATTTTTTAGGGAATATCTGAGACCATGAAACATCACCCGAGCCATAGGCACCATGACCACATGTCCTGGACTTTCCGAAATGGGCTCATTGTATAAGCTACCAACCTGTTGTCTTCATACCTCCCCTTGTGCCCATCAAACTATCGATTAGGATTTCTGTTTGGGGAAAGCATTGTCATCAGGGTTGGGGGAGAGCCAGAGATGGTCCTCAGGGGTCTCGGGGGAAGGCCATGGTGTCCTGACCAAGACATTGAGGCTGGAATATGGCAAAGCTTCTGGGGCTGGCTCTCAGGTGGACTTAAACTTCTTAACCCTCACTTCAGTCTAGTTCTAGGCTCCCAAATGGAGCAGACAGGGAAGAGCCCGTGGCACCCACCATCAGCAGAGGGCTTGTCTCCATGAGTGCATGCTCCTAAGATGCTAGCCCAGAGCCCTTGCCCCACCACTTCTATTTCTAGAAACTTCTCCCACCTCTTCCCCATCGCTGGGTCCAGGCCACCATCATCCCCACTCCTCTGGGCAGGAGCCTCCTGGCTAGACTGCTTTCTGACCCAGACAATAGCAGCCCAAGGGATCTTAAAATGTAAATGTGATCTGACCACTTTCATGCTTATGACCTTTCAGTGGCTTTCCAGCTTGCTCAGAATGAAATCCTAACTCTGCTGCCCACAAAGTGGTGTGTGATCTGGCCCTACCCTGCTCTCGGCCTCAGCTCCCATCCCTCCTTCTGCTAATGCTGCTGAGACTACTGATGCCGTGAGTGTTATACAAGTTATTATGCCTCCACCATCACAGAATTGAACGGCTCAGTAGAATCTGAGCAGTTCAAGATGGCAGCCATCTGTGGCTACTGAGCACCTGAAATTTGGCTATGCAACTGAGGAGCTGAATTTTAATATAACTTAAGTAATTAAACTGGCCCCATGTGGCTAGTGGCTACTGTACTGGCCAAGCTAATGCTAGACTCACTGGCCTTCTTTGGTTCTTTCTCTAAGACACCAAGATTGTTCCTGCATCTGGACCTCCGCACTGGCCATTCACTGCTTGGAACCTTTTCTTCTCTCTCTTTTCCTGGCTAACTTCTGCTCATGCTTTAATTCAAATATTTCTCCCTCCAAATAGCTGTCTTTGGACCCAGTTTAAATGCAATCTTCCCCATTACACACAAAGCACCCTGATCTTTTGCTTTATAATATCATCATGATGAGCAGTTATGTATTTATAATTTGGGTTATTTGTTTAATCTCTCTACCCCGACCTTGCCTCAATGACAGCAAGACTCAAATAGTGCTCATCACCACAGCTACAGTGCCAAGCTCTGGGTCTGGCATATATTAAGCGTTCAATAAATGTTTGTTCAAAGAATGAAGGAAACAGGAGAGAAATAAATGGGTAAGGGGAGCAAAGGCATGAAGGGCTTCAGATTTAGACACACATGGCTCATCTGTTGCCTTCTAAGCATGTCACCTTTAACCTCTAAGCTTCAGTTTCTACCCCTATAAAGAGGTTATAGTACTAGGACTTGTCTCATATTGGGAAGAGTACCTGACGCAATGTCTATAAAGATTTTAGCACCGGGCCTGGTTCACAGGAAGCACTCAATAAATGCTAGCTATCATCTTCATCCTCATCCTCGTCATCATAACCATCATCACACTGAATCTAACTGTGGCTAGTTATATATTCAGGTAACACCTACTTCAAAAGAACTTACTGGGCACACCTTCTCTTTCTATTGCATTAGCTTCCTTTTGTTGTGTGGAAGGCAGGCTGGTAAGTGATTCCCATTTGTAGGTGAAGACACTGACCCCTGGAGAAAGGGTTCGTCAGGTCTGGGTCACTACTACTTAGAGAGTAAAGCAAATGCTTGCCTGTGGTTCAAGCCTTTGGCCACAGTAATGTCTCCCGGGCTTTATAGGCTCATTTCTTCCAGAGGCTTTGCCTGGGTTAGGTGGGGTGGTAAAAGCTGGGATTTACATCCCCCAGGCTGCTGCAGATGGATCACAAGGGATTCTACCAGCACCAGGAAGCGGTGTGAGCTTTGTTCACAGGTGGGTGAGATGCTACACCTGAGGGCCCCGAGTGATAAAACCTGGCAGAATGCAGAGCTGCTCGTGTGAGGGGAACTGTGGTCTGCGGAACAGGGCACACCTGCTTAAGCCTGTAGCATGTGATCCACGAACTGGCTATTCCTGTGCTAAAGCACCAAAAACAAAACAAAACACAAAATTCCAAAAACTTTTGTTAACTAGGATCCAAGTAACGTGAGTCCTCAGCTGATTGTTTGGGACTTTAAGGAGGAAAAAATCATAAACCATAAGAACACTCCCTCTGTGTCTGCCCCTCCAGTTTGCACCCTTCAGAGGCCTTGGAAATCACCATGTGCTCTGCTCCCTCTCTGCAGATGACTGGGCTGAAGCCCATGGGGGAATGGGGTTTGCCCAGGACCACATCTCCTCCTGGCTTCTGGGCCAGGGACTCAGTAACTAATAGCAATCATCACTGTCATCTTTAAAAAATGAAAGCACCAAAGATCCCTTTCCCAAGCCTTCTTCATTGGCCAAAGTGAAACAGGGAAGGTTAATCATTAGCATCAACAAGGTTATTTGAGATCCTCCATCATCTTATAATTATAAACTCTACCTACTTAGTGAGCTCAGAGTCTTCTTAAGCATGATGAACTACAAGGCTTCTAATAGTATTAGAAGTAATACATAGACAAACAGATACTGGTTTTGGGAGCATCTACACTGGTGGCGCATCCTGGGCTCTTGGTGTGCATCGTTTCTCAAACTCACCACGACCCACAAGGGTCACACTATTTTACAGATAGGGGAATGGAGTTTCAGAGGATAAGCAACCCACAGACCCAAGCTATGGTCCTACAGACCCACGCCCATGCTCTTTCTGTCATACTCTTTCCACCACGCTTTTCCCCACTGCCTCCTCCAGGTCTGGGATTGTTTCGGTTCATCAGCTTTTCAGTATGATCCTAAAAGAATGGTCAAGCCCATGTGCCAATGACAGTCTTGACAGAGCCTTGGGTGGTTTGCACTTGGTTACTTACAGTCTTTGATGGTGGGCTTGCTTTCATCAGCGTCATTAAAAAAGGAGTAACCTGAGAAAGAAAAAAAAAATCCACAAAGCATACCATGCAATCCTGGTTTCCACTGACCAGGCCAGGAGAGGGAGTATTGGAGGGAAGTGGAGTGACTGTCCCTCTTGAGGTTGGTTACATTTTAAAGGGAACCCTGGAGACCATCTGGCCTTACAGTGCCACCCTGAAGCCATCCCCAAGAGGTGATAATTTCCTCATTTTTAAAGGTCATTTGGAGGCAGCACCCAGAACCAGACTTCCCAGCAGCCTCTGCAGATTTTCTGAGCAGGCACTTGGGAGTAAGCTCTAGTCTGGGGTCCAGGACTGGGCTCTGAGCTGGGCTGGGCTACTGACTCCTGTGCAGCCTTACCCAGTCACTCAGTCTCTGGGCTTGTTGGTTTTTCTCACTGATATCACGAGATAAAATACCCACTAAGCTCCCCTTTGGCTAAGAGTCTATAGTCTCTGACATGACCTCTCATCCCTTGGGGATTGGAATGCCTGTTATGTGCTGGTCAGTGGGGAGAATGGACATAAGAGGTTGCAAGAAGTGCAAAGGTCTATGTGAATGCCGAGTTTAATGAGGATGTGGAAGATGACGTCAGGGCCTTGGTTCCCTCCTCTGTAGAATGGGGTGGGCTGGGGTTGAAAGGAGTTTCAGATTGTGTTTTCACGTAGCAGGGTAGGCTGAAGGATACCTATGTCCTCGCTTGGTCCAACATGAGGACTAATTTCTATTTGCTGAGCAGGGCACAGCTGTGATTGTTTGTTCCTGGTGTCATGTTCTCATTGGTTTTGGTCAGCCAGGCGCCTCAGTTGACTCTGTCCAAAGGGCCGACTGAGAACAGGATGGGAGACGGAAGAGGGGCTCATTCCTCTCCTAGGCTGCGGAAGCCACCCTCTGACCTTGCCTCTCAGCAACCAGTGTCCCCAGGTATCTGGGCCCTTAAATCCTACCGCAATACCTACGGTGCTAGATGATGCCCAGGCCTTCCAGCCCCCTTCCAGCTACTCTCCTCGACAAAACTGCCTTGTTCTGTGTCCTGTTCTGCCAGAGTCCAAACCTATGGGGAGGTATAAGGTATACATGAGGTAATAACCGCCAGTTCACTGTAGAATTTATGATCCAAATGGAGACACTTTTGAGAATGAAAGGTAGTGCTATGGTAACAATAATTACTCCAGGATCACAGGTAGAAACGATGTTTCCCAGGCAAATGGGGACAGCGTGAACTTTGATCAGAATATACATATCTCCACAATCTACAATCCACGTATCTGCTTGAGAAACATTAAAAGAGGAATTTCAGAATGGAGTAGACTGGTGGAGTAGATAGTTTTACTGCTCAACATGGAACCCTCCTGGCCTAGAGAGTGCTTGAAATCCTACCATTAAAGGTGGCATTGTGACTGCAGGAATTCCTTAGAATAAGAAGAGATAATGTATGGCCTATTAAAAAGCAGTTGGTTTAGCTTATTAGTTTTACACAGAGCCCTTGGGTAATAAAACCAGGGACAGGTTTTTTTTTTGACGGAATTTTGCTCTTTTTGCCCAGCCTAGTGTGCAATGGTGCAATCTCGGCTCACTGCAACCTCCCCATCCTGGGTTCAAGTGATTCTTATGGCTCAGCCTCCTGAGTAACTGGGATTATAGGCACGAACTACCATGCCTAATTTTGTATTTTTAGTAGAGACGGGGTTTCACCATGTTGGCCAGGCTCATCTTGAATTCCTGACCTTAGGTGATCTGCCTGCCTCAGCCTCCCAAAGTATTGGGATTACAGGCCTGAGCCACTGTGCCCGGCCAACAGGTTTTTTTTTTTTTTGATGTGACCATTGCCAGGGAAGAGAGGTGGGAGATGCCAGCACAGGGGCTGCACAATGGCGTGGAGATGAATGAGGTTGACTTGACATTTGACCAAGCTGGCATTGCCAAGCTGCATCTTTTTCCAGAATAAAATACACCCCTCTCCGTGGCCCTAGGATTTTTGTGTAAGCCTGTTCCCTTGGGAGGATCCTAAATGGAGTCCTAAGCTCCTTCTGGAGCCGTTGTGACTTGGTCAAACTTGTCCTCTTTCAGGGAGTGCCCTCTCTGAGCACAGGACACAGATCACAGCTCTTGGCAGGTCATTGCCACTGGAGTTTTGGCTCCCAGGGCCCAAGCCATGTAGTGCCCAAGGGCCACCATTCTTAGCTTTTCTGCCCTCAAGCGCTCATGATGGATGAGGATCAAGAGGAGGGCAAAAAATCACAGAGCAGGAGGGTCCTCTGTGGGTTTTCTGTCCAAACAAGAGTCGCTGTCATAGCCTCCTCTTCAAGCAGGGGGCTATTGGACTACTTGATTATCTACAGTGGTGGGATCGTCCTATCTCCTGTATCTTCTGAATTACCTTTTCAAAAGAAAGTGCTAACTTTTAAAAAGGTCCTTCTTAAAATTGAGCTGAGACATGTTTCCTTTAACATCCTACAATACACCTCTTGGTTATATTAATGATGATGGAAACAGCTGCCATTTACTGCATGCATTTCTATCTTCATATGCTGTGCTAGGTAATATTTCCCTGAATCCTCTCAAAAAGCCCATGGAGGTGTCATTATTCCATTGGACAGATGAGGCAGTGGGGATTCCGGCAGGTTAAGCCACTCACCAGAGGTTCCATAGCTCGGGAGTATTGGAGCCAGGGTTGGAACACAGGTCTTTCGGATCTCCAAGTCCTTGTTTTGTACTGACTTTCTGTGAATCAGCCCTGTTTGCTGTGTGACCTTGAGGAAGTTACTCAATGTCTCAGGATATCAGTTCCTTTATCTATGTGTGATTTTGAAACATTAGAGCTCGATGTTCTCAAAGAACCTTTCTGGATTGAAAAAATGTCCATCGACATTCTGCATGCAAAAGGCCAGTTGAAGGTTAATAATGCTATTGGCGCCACCTTCTGGCCACTTGATCCTTGACCATTAGGAATGTGATGATAATTAGCTGGACTCCTGTGGAAATGGGGAGTCTATTTAATTATATTCCTCTTCCGCTTAATGAGAGATGAAGCACAAACCTCTTTTTTGTCCATCCTGTGTGGTTTCAAATCATTATGAAGATACTGTATTATTATCAGCCTGGTGCCTGGGCAGTCCCTGAACGTGGTGTTAGTTTTTTTTTTTTTTTTTAAATGCACTCAACTTGAATTTTTGTAACTTGCTCCCTTTTCCCTAAAATCCCCAATTCTGGCATACTAGCTTCCAGTTATTGAAGGTTTGGGTTAACGAGAACTCCAGTTAGTAAAATTTTGCTATGCAAGTCACACGATGGGAAAGGACTTCTCAAAGTGGTTTGGTCCTAATCCTGGTCCCTCCCCTGGAGGCCCGGCCCTCTGAACACTGACCTTGTGTGCGGATGTTCTGGAGGATGAAGTACAGGTACTCGCCGCAGAGGCCAGCTGCCTCGACAAACTCCTCCTGCGTCATGCTGCACAGCTGCAAGCCGCTGATGTTGAAGTGGCAGAAGGAGATGCAATTGGTGTCCAACTTGTACTGATCGCAGCAGAACTGGAGCCACTCCCACACGTGACGCTTAGTCCAGTATTCAGGGTGGACTGATGTCCAGTATGAGTCGCAGGCTGCACCAAAGGAGAAAGAAGTGAGGGACAACAGTCCCAAGACAGCCTTCGAGAGGGCCCCTGAAGGATCCATCAGTTAAGTGACAACCTCATCCCTCAGCCAACGAGTTGAAAGGGCCTCCAGTCCTGGGTGTTCTGCAGTGCCCAGGTCACCTTCTATTCTGCAGAGAAAACCAGAGGGACTGGATCCTACAAAGATGAACTTTGGCATCAGAGACGGAATGACAGGGACAAGAAATAACCAGACTTAGCGCTGATGCTGAAAAAAAGGCATTTAGTGGAGAAAGAAAGAAAACAGCCCTTCAGTTATTTGATTCCAGATAACATGATATCAAAAAAACAAACTCAGCTGTTTGACAAGCTGGGTTGAAATTCTGATTCTACTACTTTCCACTTGGGCAAGGTCTGTGGGCATTGAAGTCTCAGTTTCCTCATCTGTAAAATGGGGACAATATGCTCAACGTCCAGGACTGTTATGGAGTTTGGGGTTAACGTATGTAGAGTGGTGCACAGAAACCTACCAACCAATTCAATAGTTACTAAATGCCTACTGTGTGTCAGACACCATTTGAAGCTGGTTTGATTCCCTGTGCTTTAAAGGACAGCTGCCCAATGCTGGCTATTTGTTTCTGCACAGTTACTGGCCATCTTGTGCCAAGAACCTTGGGTTATTAGACATTGCCCAGAGTCTGACAATCCTTGGGTCACCATGGTAGGCACCTCTAGAGGAAGGTGGTCACGGGACAGTTGGTTATATTGTTGTTCTTGTGTTTTTGGTGGTGTTCGGAGTAATTTCTATCCTGAGATCAGAGCCCCTCCCTCCTTTAGAGGAGTTGTGTACATGCCTAGACAGTTGTGAGTGCCATCTGTCTGGGAGGCTGGGATGTGGCTCTGCCTGGCCCAGGGGTAGAGATTTGGTGTTCGACAGTTCTGTCCTACCATTCTTAGGAGAAATGGAAAGTGGGGTGGACATAAGGTATGGAAGAGGTGAGGTATTAGGTACTTGGTCAGGCTCTTTGACATAAACAATTATTGTATCTGCCATGGAATACATTCATTCATTCATTTCCTTCAATAAATAAAAGCTTTAGTTTCCTTACCGGTAAATTTGGAATAACTATAGCACCTATATCATAGTGTTGCTCTGCAGATTAAAGGACTTAATATACATAAAAGTACCTGGAACAGAGCCTGGAGGATTTAAATGCTATTACAAACATTATTATTGAATATCTACTATGAACAGCCACACATTGTGTGTTAAGGATTTAAGGCAGACAGGTTTGGTCCCTGTCCCCCAGGAGATCACAGAAGAGGAACTTGAAAGTCATGGAGGACTTTCCCAAGAACCCACGCCAGTGTGTGGCAGAGCTGGATTTGAACCGTTGCCTGAACTCGAAAGCCATTGCTCTCCCCACGCCGCCCTACCGGTCCTCAGAGGGTCAGCACAGAGCAGAGATGGAACATGAAGAGTGGCTGAGGCACAGAGAGAGCTGGAGAGAACACAACACCAGGGCCTGAGAAGAAAGGCAGAGAGCAGAGAGTGGCTAAGGTGACAATGACAGAAAGGGTCCCTCACATGTTAGACTCCGCAGCAAATGGCAGCGGTGCCATTTGCAGCATTTAAAGGTGAGTGGAACTCGCACCATTGTCAGTTGCTGATGATTCCAGGCAGGAGGTGGGTCCTGTGCCAGTCACCCTCTGTGTGCCAGCCGAGGCGTTACATGTTTTTGTCGTCTCAAGTTTCTCAGGTCCTCTCAACAATCCTATCCAGTAGGTGTAACTGTGCTATTCCACAAAAGAGGAGATAGAGGCTCCCCTTAAAACTCAAAGGTCTTCCAGAGATCTCTTTTACCACCGAAGGGGGGGTGGAGGGGCAGTTTATTTATTTTAATTTATTTAAAAATTTTCAGAATTTTATATGCATTCACATCAAAGCGTCAGTATTGTGCCAGGGTGCTTGAGGCTGATGTCGTAGCCTCTACCTGGCAGATAGGAAGAGCCAGAGAGCTGGTGAGACCGATGACTCAGGTCTTGCTCACTGGCCACTGGCTGGAGCCGGCCTACCAGGCCTGTGGGGGCTCTTCAGGGCAGGCAGGGGCTCCTGGCAGAACAAGGGGCCACTCCTGAGTTCGGCCTGAGCTTTCATCTACTGATTTCTGGCTTTAGTAAACCTGAGGGGCCTTTGGACTTTCCTGGCATCCACTGGGAGATGTTTATGAGCCTTGACATTTTTCAGCTGTGGGTTCTGCCCGGGCCCTGCCCTAGATGGCTATCAGTATGCGGCCATGGAAGGCACAGTTGATTTCTTTTCATGGAAAGGTTTCGCCAAGGCTCTGTTCCCCTGTTTCCCTCCCCTCCCCTCTCTGCTACCACCCCCTTGTTATTTTCTTTGGCACTTGAAGAGGGCCATATTGTTTGCGGAAGCCAAGGGGGCCTCAAGGATTCGGAGAAACGCCCGGGCGGGGAGTCGGCCCCACGCCGGGAAGGTGTTGCTGGCGCTGGCTCCCTGCTCCTCGGCGCTCGGCTTTGAAGCTTACCCACAGAGCGGCTTTGTGTGCGGCCGTGGCCCCTGGAGGGGAGCCAGAGCCTTGCGGAGGCTCCCTCTCCTCATCCACAAGCTCCTTCCACAGCCCCAGAGCTGGGAGGAAAATGGCTGCTCTGGGTGCTATGGCAGGCCTCCAGGGGGCGCTTTTCCGGAGGTCCCATCCTCAGGACCGGAGGAGGGTGGCAGAGCGGAGGCTGCCCAGACGAAGGAGGCCGCCGTCAGCCCTTCCTCACTTGTCCCTCTACTGCTCTCCTCTCTCAGGAGGCTCCATGGCCCAGTCTTCTCACAGGGGCTTCTCTTTGGATGGAACGTGGTCCCCATCTGCCTTCTCCCGAGGCATGTCTGCTCATCCTCACTCCCCCTCGCAGAGGGTCTCCCCCTCCCCCTCCCCACTCAGTGCCCCTCAGGCGTCCTCCTCATCCCTCCCCTCCAGACTTAGAGCTTTTGCTCACCCTCAACCAGGAGTGCTTGGAGCCTGGCCTAGCCCACCACAGGCCTATCTCAGTGAGTGTGACTGACCAGGTGACTGACACTCTCTCCACTTTACACATGAGGAGACTGCCGTTCCAGGGACTGACGGGACCCCTGTAAGGTCACACGGCCGGTCAGTAAAGGAGTTAGGCCCCGCCAACTCTTCCTGATTGTGGGCATTTTCCCTCCTACCATGCCCCACTCTTCTTGGTTGAGGAGGACCAAATTGGGCACATATCTCAAGACTGACTAAAGTTAGATTTGGATGAAGACACATATGTATAATTGTAATTATAAATAATGGATAAGCAGAGCCTGACTAGAAAAAATAAAAAATACAATCTAGGTTTGAAGAAGCAGAAAGAGGATGGAGAGACTGAAGATGATAGTGTTTAGAACCTTAATGAAGACATGATGAAGAGCCTTTTGCTACTGGGCAGACATGAACTCAGGGGAATAAAATAAGGGGTAATATACTGGCAGACTATATTATTTTTAATGGGTTGTGTTGTCTAGAAATGTAAAGTGATTTTCTCAATGCTTCTATCATTTATAAAATAATCTCAACATTTTGAGGAAGTTGAGCCATGAGGCCCTTCTCTCTCTGTCGACCGTAGAGACCCATCCTGGGCCTGGTAGGCTTACTCTGAATGCCCATAGGTCACTATTATTAAGCAGCAGGCTCTGCCAGCTTCTTTGAAGTCTGAAGTGGGTCAGGACACTGTTTCAGGGCCAGCTGCATTGGATGGAAGAATTGAGCTAGAGGGAGTTTTCAGAAATTCTGGGGGTATTTTCACAAGTGATGCTATAACCTGAGATACATTTAAATTCAGAAGGAGGACTTTAGCTTTCAGTGCTGGGTAGGTGCACCAGATGCCCACAGGGTCAGCAGATAATGTCTATGCCTGAAGTGGCCCCATGTGGAGACAGTGGGGATTGGAAAGTTCACGCCAAAGTGTACAATGGTTACCTGACCCCTTGCCTTGTGGAAAGGTGGGCCTTGTGTTGTCAGGACCAGATTACTAACTGAAATCTCCTGATTTCTATTTTCAAGTGTGGCAACTGACTTGATTTTTACAAAACACCACGGGAAGCCCAGTCAAAATGTTTTCATGTGCTGGATCACTCCTGGCCATCACTTTGTGATGAAGAATCTCACAGGCTTTTGGACACTTGTCTCCTTCAAGATTATTGTCTAGAGTGGGCATGCTAAGACTTTGAAGGATTCTTTTATGGTTAAATAATATTTTCTTCAAGTTAAAACGTATCTGGAAAAAAGCAACCCTGTTTTGCTGGGAGTGGAGGTGAAGGTACTAGCTCCAGGAGGCTCCTTGAAAATCACTGTTCTCAAACTTGAAACCAGGATTCCTATATTTTGAATTCCCCTTCAAAGTTGAAAGGGCACATGATCTCTCACACTTAGTAGTCCTGCCTCCTTGGACTCATCCGCAAAATAAAAATAATGGGACCTACTTATTTGGTCTCTTAAAAGGATTATGTAAATTAATACATGAAAAGTACTTAGAACAGGGCCAGGCTTATGGCAAGTGCTCATTAAATATCATCCACTTACACTTGTCAATATTAGGGTTACCTCCTGGGTTTCCCATGCCACCACTTTAATTACATTCCTTCAAACACGTCTAATTTTTTTTTAAATGTGTAAGCCAGCAGCTTTGTCCCTTTCTAGACCTTTGGTTTATTTTCTTCATTAAAAAAGTAGGAATTATATTAGAAACCAAACTTAGAAACCAAACCTAGCTAATTTGTCTTTACATTGCCAGCCTGAGTTAGGTGCCTTAATGCTGCCATCTTTGGTTTAAAAGCTGGGGACACAGGTGAGTCTGTGTTTGACTTTGTAAAATGCTTAATCATCAGGATGCACACAAGACTCAGGCTTCTGAAACTGAGCAGAGGAGAGCGTGGTGGTGGTGGTGCTGTATCCCCAGGGTGCACAGAGCAGTTAATTGAAAGTCACGTAATATTCATTGTGCATCTTCAATAGATAGGCCAGAGGGTGGGTCCGATAATCTCCCACCTCCATTCTTTGTTATAGATAATTGATGTCTTCTCAACCTTATTAAGCAGTGTTCTTAAAAAATCATTTCCAGGTTGGGTGCAGGGGCTCACGCCCTGTAATCCCAGAACTTTGGGAGGCTGAAGCAGGTGTATCACCTGAGATCAAGGGTTCAAGACCAGCCTGGCCAACAAGGTGAAACTCCGTCTCTACTAATAATACAAAAATTATCTGGGCTTGGTGGTGCACGCCTGTAATCCCAGCTACTTGAGAGGCTGAGGCAGGAGAATTGCTTGAACCTGGGAGGTGGAGGTTGCAGCGAGCCAAGATGGCGCCATTGCACTCCAGCCTGGGTGACAGGAGAGAAGAAACTCCATCTCCAAAAAAAAAAAAAAAAAATCCAGACAAGTCCTTTGGGCATCTCTTCCAAATGGATTGTTGTCCCTAAGCTCTTCCTATATAAAGATCCTGGAACCCACACTGTTCATTTTCTTGGAGCCTCACTCAAAGCAAAAATTTTGAGGGAAAATTTTAATTTTTTTGTTTGTTTTTTTTTTGAGACAGGGTCTCACTCTGTCATCCGGGTTGGAGTGCAGTTGCTTGAACACAGCTCACTGCAGGCTCACCCTCCTGGGCTCAGGCAGTCCTCCTGCCTCAGCCTCTTGAGTAGCTGGGACCACAGGTGTGCAACACCATGCACGGCTAATTTTTTAATTTTGTAGAAACGGGGTCTCACCATGTTGCCCAGGCTGGTTGGTCTTGAACTCCTCGGCTCAGGCAATCCTCCTGCTTTAGCCTCCCAAATTGTTGAGATTTCAGGCATGAGCCACTGTGCCTGGTGTGATTTTTATATTACAACAAAATAGATATGCAGCAGAATGCAAAATCTGCAGGTTGTAAAAGAAGTTTGAGCTTAGAGCTTTCAGTTATGTCCCTCTGGAGCAGATCTTGATCTTTCTTCTCTGCTGACTGGGGAGCAGTGATAAGAAAGTTTATGAAGTTAGATGAACCTGCCAGCTACAGGAATTCTGTACAAGAATCCAATTCTTGTGCCCAGCCTCCATTTTAGGCTTCTGCCAATGAGCCTCTTGGAGTGGAAGGGAGCTTCCCATAGAAGTCACAGGGTTGGGTGTGGCAACTGAGCCTGGGCTGTGGAGACGGACCTTCCTGATTTGAAATCTTGGCTCTTCGATGGATTAGCTGTGCAACTCTAACAAACTGTCCTAACCTCTCTGGACCTCAACTTCCTTCATTAGTAAAATAAAAATAACAATAGTACCTATATCTTAGGACGTTTGTTGTGAAAAGGAAATGATGCATGTAAAGAACTTAGTCCAGTATCTGAACAACAGTAAGTTTTCAGTATAAGTCACCTGTTATTGGTTATTATTTTGGGACTACATTTGTTCTCAGGGAAAAAGGGTCTTCCTCAATCTAGCTGAGGAACAACTACAGTAAAGCAAACTAAGGGCTTGGCTGGGACAAGACAGACAGTCTGGGTCAGAGGAGGCCCAAGGTAGACAACCTTGGACCATAATTAGCATGATTTACTAGCACAGGGAGTTGGGAAAGTGTTTTGCCCGGGGCAGCACTGAAGAGAGGTGGTGAATGAACTGGGCAGCAGAGGCACCATCAATTGCTGCTTTGTCACTGAAAGGAAGGACTTTATGAGGGAAAACCTGAAATGATAAATGGCTTTTAAGTTTCCTCCTAGAGCCAGTCCAGCTCCATCCCATACCTCTTCCTGGCTTTCCAGCATAGCCTGTGGAAAGATTTAGAGCATGAGATGGAAAAGTAAAGTCCAGTGCAGCATAGGAAACTGGATAGAGAAAAGAGGAGAAGGGCTGGCTGCAAAGTAGCCATGGCCTTGGGAGCCATGTAGTTAGGAACAGGCCAAGAGAGCCAAGCTCTGAGCCGTCCTGGGGCCATGGCCAACCAGAAGACTCAGGTGCATGTTGACTGGGCTAGAGGTGAGTCCTCCTGAGGTGTGGGCGCTGCCGCAGGGCTCACCTCGGACTTTCAGATGATTTTGTATTTGTTGATCTGGTTTTGATTTGGAAGTTCTTAGATTCTTTCCTTTGTATCTGCTTTCAAACTTCTGTACATAAAACATGAAGCTTGCTTAGGAAACCCCATGTGGAGATCCAAATGCCTCTTTCTCTGACCAGTGGGTTTTGCAGCTTTCTTCCCTTACAAAAAGTGCTTTCTTCAAATAAAATCTCACATTGTGCAATAATATTATAGCTAACATATTTATCGAGCACTTAGTATGTGTCTATCGTCACGCTAAATGCTTTGTGCTTTCTCATGTTGTCCTCAACGCAATGCTATGAAGTCCTATATCATGTAACTCATTTTACAAAGGAAGAAAGTAAGGTTCATGGGTGTGACCCTTTTCAAGCTCATATAACCCGTAAGTGGCAGAGCTAGGAATGGGTTATCTGGGTGTATTCTGGCTCCTGCAGCCCAGCCTCACTGTGCTCTACTGTCTTCAGAATTAAAGTGGAGGAGCACGCTTAGGGATAGAGGTGGAGACAGAAGGACTGAAGCCCCATCTTCTCAAATGTCACTTCCACTGCCTTCTCTGGTGGTCCCTGAGGAACATCTGGGAAACCCCCAAAGCCTCTCGGGAACCTCAGTTTAGAAACCTCTGCAGCTGACAAAGTATAAGCAAGATTCCAAAGCAAAGGAGGCGCTCCATGTGTGTGCATGGCACATTGGCTGTCAGGGGAGGGATGTGGGTCCGTGGAGGTTAAGGAAAGAACTCCAGAAAGAAAGTAGCGGCAAGGCCAGGGTACTCAATGACTACCGGAGGGCTGGCTACTGGAACTCGACTGGAGAAACCATCTTTTAAAAATATCATATGCATGTGAACTACATGCAGCCTCCCCGCAACCAACCCTCCTGCCCACTTGGATACATTCTCCAGTAGTCATCATTCTTTACTTTGAAAAAGCCACGGGCAAGGCAGGGCGAGTTCATGAAATTCTAGAGTATTTTGCAATCTGTGACTGTCCATCTTCCAGCCTGCAGTGCAGCCAAGCAGAAGTCCTGCTTCAAAGAACAGGTCAGAATCCTTTGTGGTTACCACACCAGGGCACGGATTCAGCGGCACTCTGCTCAAGCCATTTGAAGGGTTTTTGAGAACAGCTGGTTTTCCTAAATAGGCTGAGTGTTCCACCCTTCCTTCTCCCAGACATCATTTGTCTAGAAGGCGCATCATTTTTTTTTTCTCCTTTTACTTCCCTTCCCTCAGATCTCAAATATCTAAGCTGTTAAAAATTCTGAACTGGGAAGCTTGAGATGGAGATCTGTTGTTATTTTTGTTCAATATGGACAATGAAGAGAGGAGAGGGAAGGCTGTTTTTCTACCCAGCAGGGAGTGGTGAGGAGTTCTTGGCTAGGGAGAGCACTTCCTAAGTGCCAGGCATGTGACTAAACACTTTGTACACAAAATCTCATTCAATCTCCCCAGCTCTAGGAGGCAGAGGAAAGCAAGCATATCTCAAAAAACTGGCTGCAGGTCACATGGCTGGTAAGTGGCAGTGCCTGCCCATGAACCTGGGTGAACAGGAAGCTGCCATTGGGACAATCTTTAGAGGGGCCCAGAATTCCAGATAGTATTTCCCAGGAGGTGGGTAAGGACGGCAGGAGAGGTGTCTCAGAGCCCACTGGCCACGGAGCAGGGAAAGTTGACTGAGCAGTGCCCAGAGGCAAAGCTGGCTGTCTCCTGACCCAGCCCTGGCAGAGGGGGCTTTTGCAGAAACTCCAGACAGATGCACCTCTCTGGGTGGCAACATCGTTGTTGAAAAAAGACAGAAGGCCCCTCCTGCTATTCCTCCCACGTGTGGGATGCGGAGGAGAGCAGGGGCTATGAGGCTCACCTGGTGCCCAGGCAGCTCCAGGAGAGGTGTTTACTCCAGGTGAACATTTCGCACTTAACTTTGACCTTCTGAAGGTCAGAGATACTCAGCTTCCCCTGAAATACCGAGGGCTGGGGACTACTCGACAGCCTGGGGGCTCCATCCCTCAGGGAGCCTTAGGAACCTGGGCCAGTCTTGAAGGTATTTTATTTTCACTGGCCGCATGCCTTAATGGGAATTTCTGTTTTCTCAATGGGTCGTGGGAAGAGAAGGCTGTGTCTTCGATATTGCCTGATGCAGGAATCACAAAAGCTTCTGGAAGGAATCCTAGCAATGACCTGGTCTAACCTTTCATGACACTGATGGAAATGCAGAAGCCTCTGGCCGGAGGGCCATGTCTGAGTATCTAAGACTTGGATGGATTTAAGGAACTCTGGCAACGCCACTGGTGATCACGTCTGTTAACTTCATTCTTTAAAATTGTGGTAAAATATACACAATATAGCACTTAACTATTTTAACTCTTCTTAAGGGTCCAGTTCAGTGGCATTAAGTACATTCACATTGTTGTGCAGTCATCGGTGCTATTCACTTCCAGAACTTATTCATTATCCCAAACTGAAACTAATCCTTGTTTTTTATGTTTTTTTTTTTTTTCTTTGACATGGAGTCTCCCCCGTTGCTCAGGCTGGAATGCAGTGGTACACTCACAGCTCACTGCAGCTTCAACCTTCTGAGCTCAAGGGATCCTCCTGCCTCAGCCTCCCGAGTAGCTGGGACTACAGGTGCGTGCCACCATGTCCAGCTAATTTTTGTATTTTTTCATAGAGACGGGGTTTCTCCATGTTGCCCAGGCTGGTCTCAAATTCCTGAGCTCAGGTGATCTGCCTGCCTTGGCCTCCCAAAGTGCTGGGATTACAGGCAGGAGCCACTGTGCCTGCTCCCCGACTCTTTTTTTTTTTTTCTTCTCTCTGTCACTCAAGCTGGAGTGCAGTGGCATGATTGCAGCTCACTGCAGCCTCAGTCTTCCGGGCTCAAGGGATCCTCCTGCCTCAGCCTCCCAAGTAGCTAGGACTACAGGCATGTGCCACCATACCCAGCTAATTTTTAAACAATTTTTTATAGATACGAGGTCTCACTATGTTGCCCAGGCTGGTCTCCAATTCCTACGCTCAAGTGATAATCCTGCCTCGGCCTTCCAAAGTGCTAGGATTACAGGTGTGAGCCACCACGTCCAGCTAATCCTTCAATTTTTTGAACACTTATGTGTGGTTACCAGGTACCAGACTGTGTCCTAAACACTTCCCATGTAATAACTCATTTCATTCGCATATGAGTCATTGTGTAGCATTGTGGTCATTCCCATTTTACAGATGAGAAAACTAACTGGGACATGAGAGGTTAAGATGACACAGCCAGTGTCAAAGCCAGACTTCCCATTTGGGACACACCAGGTCTTCATCACATAGAGCTGCTGCTTCACTGTCCAGGCCATTGCCGGGGGCAAGTGGTTGTGGCCCGCCCCTCCCACTGCCACCCCAACTGTTTCTCAGCAGAATAGGCAGAAAGAAGGGGCTCCCACAATGGCAGGTCTAGGTTAAGTGAGGCCTGGCATTATGCACAGGTAGAGAGAGAGCCTGGAGCTGGGCCCCACCACTGTGGGACACATAGGGAGGGCAGGGCGACTTGAAAGTTTTCATTTTCCTCCTTCGGATTTAACCTGTTAACCAAATTTCAAGGTAAGGAGATGGAGTACATTTCTCATACCTTTCTGGGAAATAAGGTGCTTCTTATGCCTAAAGGAGAATTGTACAATGTATCTGTTCGATTCAAGTCCAAATGCAATGATCTAGACCTTACAGATGAGGGTAAGAGATTTCACGTATGCGTGTGTGCGCGCACACGCACATGTGTGTGTGTGTCCTTGTAGGGTGGGGGCAGGTGTGGGATTCCATTATGTAGGTAAGTGCCTCAAGTCTGTGAGTGTGGCCTGGCCCCTGGCCCCAGAGGCAGGGGCTTCTGGTAGTGGACTTTTTGCAGCCCCTGGAGACATAGCCTCTTTTGCACACTGCCTGCCTCCGGATACTGAGTCTGGACTCCTACATGGGGTTAACACTCAGTGAGGACTGACAGCTTATTTGGCACTTGCAGGACCGCCAAGCAGTGCGTGCTCCTGTCGTGCCAGCAGTCAGCCAGGTGTGCTGTGATGTGCGGTCACCCAAGCACCTCAGTGACAGAGGCCCTCAGAGGGTTTCGTGGGGCAAAGCTTGGCTGGCCTCCCTCCAGCATGGGATTTTCTCAAGGTCCCATGCTGCCTTCTGCGGTGGAGAGATCCTGCCTGAGAGAGAGGAGGAAGGGTGGGGAGGGAGGCCTGGGGAACAGCGAGCGGCTCATATTTACTGAACACTTGTTTTGTGCCAGGCTACATATTTACACCCTTTGGCTCCCTTAGTCCTTATAGTAGCTCTCATCACCCCTGGTTTAGGGAAAAAGAAATAGAAGCTCAGAGAATAATGATATATTAATATCAATAACCACAGTGTGATATCAATTATAAGATGGGTCAACTTGCATGGAGCTTAACTGTGAGGCCCAAGGCAAGTCACTTAGCCTCTCTGTATCTCAGTTTCTTCATTTATAAGACAGGGATAATAATTGTTCATCTCATCGGGCTTTGGCAAGGATGAGATGGTGCTTGGCACAAGGTTTTGCACACAGCTCGTGTTCAGTAAATGTTGGCTAAAACCACCATGATCAAGCAACCACAGCATACCAGGTCCTGGGCTAAGGGCTTTCTTTCTACTACATTGTTTAAATATCATAATAACTCTAAGAGACGTACATTTTACTTGGTAGCAAAATGAGGCTCAGAGAGGTTAGCTGAGCCGCGCACGGCCGCAAGGCCACAGGACTAGGGAGTTTGGGGGTCAGGGTTCCAGCACCTTTTATCTGCAAGAGGTTGCCCTTCCTTCCATCCAGGAGCCCTCTAGCCCTCTGCCCTGAACTCTGGTGTTCCTAGGCCCCAGCACAGCCTTGTCTTTCACCTGAGGCCAGCACCACGTCCTGCCCTAGCCCATCCTGGCTGTGCTCAGATGGGCTCCTTCAAACATACGTACCTGTCTGATGCTCAAAGGCAGGGTAGTACTCTTCATTGCTGAACACATCAGTCCACGACATCAAGGGATCGCAGAAGGACGCATTCGGCAGGAAGGTGCTGTGTGTCACCGAGTCCAACATCACCCTGCAACAGCGGGAGAGGTCGTGAGGACGCTGGGGTGAGCGACTCCTGAAGCCACACTGTGCAGGAGCCCCTAGCAGGGCGATACTTGGTTTTTAAAAATGATAACAAACATGTCACTCACTAGGAGCAGGCACCCCCTAATGTCACCTACAAGTGACATTATTCCATCCTTGCCACATCCTGTCTATTCCCATTTTAGATGAGAAAACTGAGGCAAAAGGGTTGAGACAATTGCCCAAGTGATATAACTGGCAAGTGGCAAAGAGGGGACTTGAGCATGGAGGCTCTGAATATGCAATACTGCCCCTTTATTTATGTTTCCTGTTTGCTCACGTCTGACCCCTGAACTCTGACTTATGATGTTCAATAATATGCTTCTAGAAACAGAGTAAGATGCAGCCATAAAAAAGAACAAGATCATGACCTGTGCAGCAACACGGATGCAGCTAGAGGTCATTATCCTAAGCAAATTAAGTCAGGAACAGAAAACCGTGTACCTCATATTCTCACTTAGAAGGGGGCACTAAATGTTGAGTAGTCTTGGACATAAAGATGGGAACAACAGACATTGGGGACTACCAGAGGGAGGAGGCAGGGAAGGGGGCCAAGGCTGAAAAACTAACTACTGGGTACTATGCTTAGTACCTGGGTGATGAGATCAATAGCACCTGAAACCTCAGCATTATGCAATACGCACAGGTAACAAACCTGCACACATACCCCTGAATCTAAACTAAAAGTTGAAATGATAAAAATAAAATTGATATTTTTTAAAGATGGAATCCCACTCTGTCACCCAGGCTGGAGTGTAGTGGTGTGATCTCAGCTCACTGCAACCTCTGCCTCCCCGGTTCAAGCGATCCTCCCACCTCAGCCTCCCAAGTAGCTGGGACTACAAGTGTGTGCCACCAAACCTGGCTAATTTTTGTATTTTTAGTAGAGATGGAGTTTCACCATGTTGGCCAGGCTGGTCTCGAACTCCTGACCTCAAGTGATCTCCCCTTCTTGGCCTCCCAAAGTGCTGGGATTATAGGCGTGAGCCACAGAAACTGGCCAAATAAATAAATAAATAATAAAAACAAGGTAAGAATTACTGTGTATGATTAATCCATAATTCTGAAATCTGAAAGCTCTGAAAACTGAAAGGAAGTGTGTGTGTATGTGTGTGTGTGTTTGCTGCAATCTTATTTTGTAGCACAAAATAGTCCTGAATTGATGTTATATAGTTTTATATATACATATTCATACATACAACATGTATATGTTTTACAGTTTTATAACTATGGTTATAGTTTTATTTATTGCACTGAGTGAATATTCTTATGATGCAGTGCGGAAATATTAATGTTTTGAGCAACCTTAAACCCGAGGGGTAATCTGTACTCCACTGTATATATACTATCTCACCTTCCTAATCTGTGAAGAATTCGGAATTCTGTAGCATGTGTGGCCCAAGGTTTTGGAGACGAGTGTGGACCTGCGCTCACTGCAATAAGCACTTCACTTTGGGCTTCATGCTAAGTACTTTAGTACTTTAGCTTCATTCTTCCTGGTCTGCTCAGAACAACCACTCTGAGATAGGTACTGGCAGCAGTTCCATTTCATAGATGAGTGATGGAGGCTCTGAGACTCCGGGTAACACATACAAAGCCAGCGAGACTGGGTGGCGGCTCAGGTGTGTCTGTTTAAAAAGCCCATGATTCTAATTGCTCTGCTCCAGTCCCCACCCACATTGGCTGCGGCAGGGAGCTCTGGGGAAGGGTGTGTGGCTGAGGCTGGAAGGAAGGCAGAAAAGAACAGGCCTGGGGCCCCCGCTTGCACACATTCTTGCCTGTGCCAGTCTCAACTTCACTGCTTCCCATATTCCCACATGCCACTCTCTGCTGAATCCCATCTCCCCACAATTCAGAAAAAATAATAATCTGTGTTTGGCGGATGAAAAGAATCTGCTCACCCGAATTCTTTTTTCTGATTCTCGAAATAATGTTGAGATAGAGTAGTTCTTTCCTCATTTCGCGAAGGGAACATAGCAGCTCAAAATCACACCACTGGTAAGTGTCTTGGGATATTAAACACATGGAATTTTAAGATTGGCAGGAGCGAATTCTTTATCTAGTCCAGTGTTTCCTAAACTTCAGTCATTTGCCTACGACTGTCAATTTCACTCAATCCATATATTACGAGCACTATTATTTACTTAAAATACTTTAAAAAATCATCAACTCCCTTTTTGTTTTAACATAAATATGGTAATTAAAAAGAAAACTTTATATCAGCACTATAAATGGGAAGTTGGGATTTTTTACATACATAAATATGTAAGCATTTGAATAAAAATGGTGCATGCACCACCTAAATCAGGGGTTAGCAAACTACATCCTACAGGCAAAATGCAGTCCCTCACCTATTTTTGTAAAGTCTGCAGTTAAAAATAATTTTACTGCTGGGCGCAGTGGTTTACGCCTGTAATCCTGGCACTTTGGGAGGCTGAGGCGGGTGGATCACCTGAGGTCAGGAGTTCAAGACCGGTCTTGCCAACATGGTGAAACCCCGTCTCTACTAAAAATACAAACATTAGCTGGGCGTGGTGGCACATGCCTGCAATCCCAACTAGTCGGGAGAGTGAGACAGGAGAATCGCTTGAACCCAGGAGGCAGAGGTTGTAGTGAGCTGAGATTGTGCCACTGCACTCCAGCCTGAGCGACAGAGCAAGACTACGTCTCACAAAAAAAAATAAAAAATAAAAAAAACTTCACATTTTTAAGTGGTTACATTTTAAGTGGTTATATACATATTTACATCATATCCTTTATTTTGCCTTTTGGCCGGCTAATCCTAGAATACCTGGCCCTTTAAGAAAAAGTTTGCAACCCCTAACCAGATTCATCTGGCATATTGCCAGTTGATGCGAGTACCACGAGTACCACGTGTTGGAAAATACTGAGTCCAATTTCCCTCCTTACCTCCACCATTTTACAACTGAGGAAGCTGAGACTCAGGGAATTTGTGTAACTAGCTTAAGGTCACATAGCTAATGGATGCCAGAGTTAAGTGGCAGGGAGGTCCTTAGTTTTCTGACTCTCAGCCCATCTGCTTCTCTTTCTGAAAACACAGTTGAGCCCAAGGCACACTTATATAGCAAATCGAACCTCAGAACTAAGAGGGGCAGGATTGTGTGATTCTGAAACCAAAGGTCAGTTCTTTGCAGATGCTTGAAAATCTCCAATCAACATCATCATCATCATCAAATGTGCATGACAGGCCAGGTGCAATGGTTCACGCCTGTAATCCCAGCACTTTGGAAGGCCAAGGTGGGCGGTTCACTTGAGGTCAGGAGTTTGAGACCAGCCTGGCCAACATGGCGAAACCCTATCTCCACTAAAAATACAACAATTAGCTGGGCATGGTGGTGCACACCTGTAATCTCAGTTTCTCAGGAGGCTGAGGCATGTGAATTGCTTGAACCTGGGAGGCAGAGGTTGCAGTGAGCTGAGATCGTGCCACTGCACTCCAGCCTGGGTGACAGAGCGAGACTCTGTCTCAAAACAACAACAACAACAACAACAACAACAGCACGTGCATGAGAACTCCTCTCCAGATGTAAATATATAACCGAGTTTGAATTCTGACACTTAGGCACCTTTTCTGGGCCATCACCTGGGAGTTTCCAGACCCTGCTGGGAAGTCTCTTCTCTGATGCCTGGAGAGGGTTAATGTGCTCTGCAGATTATCGTGGGCATGGATCTCCTCCTGGGAGCCCAATCAAACAGATGTCAAGCCTGCATGGGTTTGGGCTGTGATTTTCCCACGGATTGGCTGGTTTTATATGCTGAATGTGGGGGGCAGGGAGGGGGTAGGATGCTGAGGGATGGGGTGAGAGGTTATGAGGAAGGGAAGGGCCCCAGGAGCTGAAAGCCACTTCTGCGTTCTGGACTGGACTTCAGAAAAATTCCTTTAAGTGAGGGCTGAAGACAAATATATCCCTTTTCTTCTGGGCCAGAAGGCTCAGACAACTAAAGAAGAGGATGGTAGGCCTGTGATATGACCTTCACTGGGCTGGGAGAAAGGAGAGGTGAATTCCACATGGAAGAAAACAAAATAGTCCCCAGATCTTCAATGTCGAATAAAAAATCCACCAAATACAAAATGTGACAGTGGAAATGAGATCTTCCTCATCTATGCCTGACTAATTGGTCTCAAAAGTCATTTGGTATTAAAAAAAAAAAAAGGTCATTTGGTAAATTGAATGGAATTATATAAAAACTAGAAATATTCTTTGATCAATAGGATTTTTACCTCCTTTAATATTGTTATTCTTTCTCCTCTTTACACCGGCCCACTCACTTGATCTGTAATCTCTCTAGTGCTCTGTGTTACACAACGCTATATCTGATTCCCTTTGGTAATTCCTTCTAAGGCAAATTATATCCATTAAGTTTTTGTTAAGGGCCTTCTCAGGTGTAAAACATGCTGTTTTTCTTCTGTAATTATTTCTTGCTTTTGGAAAAATATCTCTTATAAAAGTAGAAAAAGGTGGTTTTTTTTGTTTGTTTGTTTTCCTATTACAGTAGGAGCGGGTGTTATTAACTCTGGGCTCTCCACAAAAGACCTTGGTTACTTAGCCAGCATGCAGTAGGTGTGAGAGTTCAGGAATAATGGCTGCTTTGTATTCAGCAGCCTCTCTTCTCTAGGCCCTCTAAGGTCTTTGCAATAATTGAACATTTTAGCTTTTAAAGACTTCTTTAGTGGAGGTAGAGCAGGATGGGTGGGAAAAGGCTGGTGGTCGGAGCCTCCTTTCTCAGCGGTAACATTGAGGCCCAGGGATATGCGAACACAGGTCTGAGGTTAGGCCAGGCCTGCTCAAGGGGGGTGATATTGCCCCCCTCTTTAGGGGACAAAAATGGGTTCTTGGGGGTCAAAAAACTGAGATATTAATTACAGTGTTTTATCACACTCCAAAGGTCTACAGTAGATGTATAGCGTATCTCTGATATTCACATTTCTGGTGGGGAGATGATTAAGAAAAAAATGACCTAAAAAGGGTCCTTAGGAGAAGTGATAAAGAAAAAAGGTGGAGAAGTGCTGTGATAGATCAACCTAGTGTCAGCGTCAGGACAGACAGGGATCTCCTGGGAGGTCTCTGGGCCTGCTGTTCTGGACACACTTTTCATTTTGTGAGGGACTAGCTGGCTCATCATGGAAGAAGCCCTGGGCCTGGAGTTATGATTCTGCCTCTTGCCCCTCTCTAAATCTCAGTTCTTCAACTCCTAAACAAGAACACAGATAAGACGGCCCCGAAGGTCTGCCCTAACTCTGTGACTTTCTGCAGACATCCACCTGATTGAGCCAACACATCCAAACCTGGGCACTCACACACAAATGCATACACATTGATTATATTGGGATTTTTTTGGTCAAGCAAGTCCACTAAATTGGAGGAAAATCCAACCGCTACACACACACACTAAACTTTTAGTGCTGAAAAAGCCCCCTGATTTCCTCTTCTCCCTTTTCTCCTGTGCCCAATGCCTTCTACCCCAGTAGGATGTAGATACCTCACGACAGCTGGACATTCTTTGCCCAGGCTAGCTGGGTACCCTACACACTCTGGACCCTCACTCACTGCCCACCAATAGATCAATGGAAATTGGAATCAGTTTCCCCCAAATGTAGTCATTGTGCTAGCTGCCTAGTAAGTAGGAAAGGCTCAAGAATGATTAACACAAGGTGGAGGAATCAGGTGGGCTCACTTCACATGTGAGAAGTGGGCTGCAGGTACCTGTGGGAGTGAGGCAGCGATGGCATGGAAGCTGAAGTCCCCGGATGCCTCCAGTGGCTTCTGAACCCTTCTCAGAGCCGGCTCACACACCAAATGCACACAGAGAGCGTCCTCCCAGTCAGAGGCACAGGCCTGTGGGCTTCTCAGCGTCACACAAATCAGAGGCAGCAATAACAGGTGTGGCGCCATGGCCTGAGCAACCTGGCACCCCTGCTCAGCCTCCCAGAGAGAGGGGAAGGAGCAAACCACTCAGCCTTGGCCAGTTTGCCAGAGGAGGAAAATTCCTTCCTGACTCTGGCGGTGATCATCAACTTCACTCTGGGCATGTGACGAAAAATTGACCCAATTAAGTATCTACACATTGGCAGTTTACGGGCCAAATCGTCACTGGGCAGAACAAGGCCATAGCGTGCAAAATATAGAAAAAAAGGGGCCAAGAAAGGGCTTCCTCAATCCCACCCTCTGAGTGTTCTCATTGGGAAGAAAATTGGTTTTCCGTCCCCAAAGCCTCAGTGACACCCAAATATCCACTCTGTCCTAAGCCTTATGAGCAAGGGAGGGTCAATTTCCCAGCCCTTGGACCTCCCTAAGAAGGGGCCCATTGAGAAGAACCCAGTGGAGTATTTCAACACTTACTGCTAAAGAAAGATTGAGGGTTGGGTACTTGAGTGTTTGTTCTTCTGGGAGGAACCCCAGCAGCTGTGAGAACCAATTTGCTGACCTCTTGTTAAGTGATTTCTCATTTTTCTTTAGCTTGCATAGGGAGTTTGCATGTTTGTTTGTTTATAGCTGTTTTTCTGAAGGTGCAGTGAAGATCCAACAAGGTATGCCATGTAGTTTGCTGTGGGCTTCGATGCAAAGCTTATCAGTTTTGGATTAAATACATCAGGGGTTAAATCCTACCTCTGCTGCTGTGAATGTGGGGTACATTTCTTACTACACAGCCTGCTGAAATTCTTAAGCTTTTTTTTTCATATAGATGTAGTATATAAATATTCATGCCCCTCTTTGACCTCTGGTTTCTTCATCTTTAAAATGGAGATTTTTTTTTTTAATCATGCAATCCAATATATGCAAAGGACGGGGCATAACACATATATTCAATCCTGTTTTAGAGGGAAAAATCAGCCATCAACAATGTGTGTAAAAATTTGCCACTCTGGTGACTTCTGAAAAAGGAGGACGACCAAACTGAAAACTCTGGCCCGAGAATACCTCTGATGATCAAAAACAACAATGTCACAGAGAACACGAAGACAAAAGAATCAAGCGTTCACTTGGATGGGCAAACCACCTCTTTCCCTGGGTCTCTGAACTAGACTGAAACACAGAGCTGCCTCCCTAAGTCATCTAGCCTTTCTGGCCTCAGTTTCCTCATCTGTAACATGAAGCGATTGCACCTAATGATGTCTGACACACTCTCGGGCGTACAAAAGACATCCATCCACACGCGGGCCCGGCTTCAGCCTGAGGGGAGAGCTTGTGCTACCTGCCGCTGTCAGCAGGGGGCAACCCCACAGAAACTCCACACACTGCAGAGTCTGACAAGGCCTGAGAACACAGTGGAAAAACCCTAACCATTGCTTTTCTGGAAGCATTCTCTTCTGGGGAGATGTCAGAGGGCAAATGGGTTTCTTTTAAAACGATTTTGTACAAATTCCTGAAAATGCCCCATACTATAATAAGGCTGTTCTCTCTATCGGGGGCGGGGGTGGGGGATCGTGGGCAGGCCGGTGGGGAAAGGAATTCAGTCGGGGGAGAAGGGTAGGTGGGGGCTTTCCTTGAAGCTGAATATTTTTCTGTGTAAAATCCAGCTTCCCTTCCTAAAGAAGCTTTAGGGTGGATAGAGAACTGAGTGCCTGGGCGCGTTCTCTTAATTCTCCTTGGTTGAGCTAAGAGATCCTGAGGGAGTGCGGGCTGTGAGGAGGGTGGGTGGCCGAACGGCCTGCGAAGGCAAACAGGTCTCTCTCAGGCAAGCCATCACATCTGTGTCAAACAGCTCCCGGGAGGCCCTGGGACTGCACCCAGCGCAGGTGCCGGCCCTGGAGCTGCAGATGGACGAGCAGACCCAGGCCCCAGGCCGAGCCTCTGAGACCTGACACCCCTTACGATTCATCCGAAAAAGCAAAGAAAAGGCGCTTACGTGAGGGCAGCTGTGGGTAGGTCCAAAGAAGAGGCTTTCAAGGCTAGAGAAGGCAGGCGCTCCCAGCACCAGCGTACAGTGGAAATAAAGCACCTGTAGCCTTGTGATATAAGTGACACCTACAGACAGGTCCGTTTGGTTTTTCAGGTTTATGCACAGCCCCTTTGATGACGGTGACATACAGTGTGACACGGCTCCTTGGAAGGGGGGGAAATGGTTCTCATATGCAGAAAGTTTACCTTTATCCTGCTTTTGTGCCAACTCACCCCTGCCCTGCAACCCCCCCACTCCCAGCCTAGGGGACTCAGTAAACAAGCAGAAAATTCTTGTCCCTGGGAGCTGTGCGGGATCGTGCGTTTGCTGAGGAATTTTCCTCTGCGCAAGCTGGAGGGAAAACGCAGAGTTTCCACCCTGGTGCGGGTCTACACTGCCTCTCTCCCAGGCTGGCTGAGCCCAGTGCTTTTGTAAGATCATGCCTTTCTCCGTTTTCCCCTTGTGGTGAGAAGGAAGAGCATTATAGGGCCGGTGTTAAGACCTTAGGTTTTGCAGCTAGTTGCCTTTGGATTCAAATTCTGCGTCCATCATTTCCTAGCTGTGCTACCTAGAAAAATGTAGCTAACATCCCTGGGCTTCATGAGTCTAATGTAAGTGATGGGGCCTCTCCTCATGGCTACTACGAGATTCACAGGAGGCCAGGCAAGCCCTCCGTTAGCTATGATGACTGCAGCATTATCCTTGATAGGGCACGTTCACCAGGACTCCCCCTTGCTATTTCTTCCAACCTACACCTTCCAACCAGATGAAGGGAATAGGCAGCTTGGAGAACTACTTTAGGGCCTTTTCTTCCACTTTTTCTCCCTAAGGACCATCAGGGCATCAGACACATTAACTTATTAAACTTCTAACACTTGGATGTAATGAGCCATGCAGCGGCTTCCTCCCTGTGAAACAGAGGAGTTCCCCTCTGAGAAATGAAGAGGCTTAGTGGCCCAGTCAGGTGTCCAAAGCTAATAGGCCAGGGGGCCTGTTGTGGATGCCAGCTCTCAGGTGTCTCGCTGAGAACTGACTGCTTTTTAGTACTTCTCGGTGACAACAGAAACTGCCTAATTTAGGCTGTGAGGCAGTGTCCCAGGTCATCTATGAGACAGGTATTTATAATCCTGTGACTTTTTGCATTCTACTTCTAGCCATCTTGGGCAGCCGCGATGTTGTATTCAAACGGCAGACTCCAAGCTTTAAAGTGAAAGCAGGGACTGGTTTGTTAGGTTTTCCTGGGATCACCGGGCATGGGTACAAACACACAAATACAAATACACACAGAGTCTGCAGAAACAAAAGGCAGTTCATGAGAGGATATGGGGTGTCATCATGGAAAAATTGTTGAAGAAAGATAGGTGACTGCCTACGCCCCTATCTTGGCTGGGTAACCTGGACTTCTCTGGTCTTCATTTTTCCCCAGTGGCAAAAGGAGGAAGTGGGATTAAAATAGTGATTTTTTTCAGACTGCGACTTGAGGAACCCTGGGGGTTCCCCGGAGCCCTTACAAGGACTTTTGTGGGTGAGAGGATGGGAGTGGAGTAGAGTGGGTTAGGCTGTAGACCACCCTGTTCTTTCCTGACTCAATACGAGCATCTCAGCTTTTATATAAATCTTCCGGGTAAGATTTCATTTGAACAAAAGAATCTGCCCTTAGAAAGGATTTGCAAGTAACTGGATTACATGGTCTCTGGGCTTCTTTTACGCTTTAAAATTCTGTACTTCTCTTCCTCTTTGGTTCCTAGGGGACTGTGGACTGTGATAGTCCTACACACTATGTTTTCCATTGTTGGGCACTGGCCTATCTTGTCACTGGCTTCTGAAATGTTACCAATGTTTCTTTCTGAACATATACATTCTTCTCAGTGGAGAAGTTTTTAGGGAAAACATGTTATTCTGATACTGTTTTTAGAAAAGAGTCTTTTGGGCTGGGTGCAGTGGTTTATGCATGTAATCCCAGCACTTTGGGAAGCCAAGGTGAGCAGATCATGAGGTCAGGAGTTTGAGACCAGCCTGGCCAACATGGTGAAACCCCATCTCTACTAAAAATGCAAAAATTAGCCAGGCGTGGTGGTGCACGCCTGTAATCCCAGCTACTCAGGAGGCTGAGGCAGGAGAATCGCTTGAACCTGGGAGGCGGAGGTTGCAGTGAGCCAAGATCGCACCATTGCACTCCAACCCGGGCAACAGAATGAGACTCCATCTCAAAAAAATAAAAAAATAAAAAAAAAAATAAAAAAGTAAAGAGTCTTTTGGAGAAATTATGTATTTTTTTTTTTTTTTCTGTACTCTCTTGGCTCAATTTTTTTCCCCAGGGGCTGTGGCTGCCCAACTGACTCAATTATTTGAGTGTAAAAGTCTTCTGACAATGGATATATAAGACCATGAACTCTGTTTGTCTCATGGTCCCAAATGTATAATATAGCATTTCTGGGTGCCTGTGTGTGAAATTACAGGCTTCTGGACCAGTGGATAAAAGAGATGATTAAGATAAACCCAAAATAAAAGAGGAATTTGACTCTAATTAAGTTTAACTATCACTTTAAACTTAAATTTGATTGGAGTGGAGATCTTGGATGATATTGAACACGAAGCATCTAAAAGAACTGCATTATGAGTGTTGAATGACAACAAGAATGGGGACTGGGGATGGAAGAGGAAGGTAAAAAAGGACTAGGGTGTGGGGAGGGGGACAGAAGAAGGAATGAACTCCCAGCCTATCCTGCTTCTGGTGTCCTGGCCATATAGCAATATTAAGTAACACTAATTGGGCTTATAATTGTAACATAGTGGCTAAGAAAACAGATTCTGGAAGGAGACTTCCTAAGTTTGACTCTCTGATCTGCCATTTGCTGTCTGGGTGGGTCTGGGAAGCCTGTTGAACATCTCTGCATCCCAGTTGCTTCATCTGTAAAATGGGGAAAAAGGATTACATTTCTTGTAGGGTTGTTGTGTGAATTAAATGAGTGAAAACTTGGGGAGTAGAGGGAGCCCTAACTAAATGTGGGTTATCTACATTTTAACCTGTTACATTCCTTACATTAAATTTTCATACATTTTCGACAAGGAAGTTACTGATCATCTCTAATTTACAGATGAGGAAACTGAGGCACAGAGAGGCTAAGTAGAGAAGTTCATGGTTACACAGCTAAGTGGTAGAGCAAGTATTTTAGTCTAGGCTGCCTGCCTCTGGAGCCCATCCTCTTAACTGCTGTGCTAACCAGTTTCTGGGTGCTCCTGGGACAGTTCTTTGGGAATAGGGAGGAGAGAATCACACCTAAAGAGCATCTATGATATACCAAGTATTGTGCTTGATATAGGATGACTTACCTGTATTTCCTTGGTTATTTTTCACAATTATCATGGAAGGTAGCTATCACTACTTTCTTTTTTAAGACAGAGAAACAGAGGTGCCATGATTGCTGGGGCTCACCCAGTTGGTCAGTGGCCAAATCTGTGTTGAACTCAGGCCTGACCAATGTTAAAGGCAAGCTGTGGAAACAGGAGCTTAAGTTGGCCTCTCTTCTTTAGCTCTGGACTCACACTGGCCTAAAAGGTGGCCCATCCCTCTCTATTGGCTCAAGATTTCTAGGATTCCTGGTTATTGCTGGCACAATCTGTCTGTTAGTATAGGGTGGAAATTCTGGTACCTCACTGAATCTGGTGCCTAGTATGGTTCTTGGGATCAAGAATGCACTCAATACCTACATGGATCGTAAAATCACGTGTCTTAAAGGGCGTGCCATAAGAGGCTGGAGGCTCCCATTCTATTCTTTTCACTACATATAACAGGCTTCACATCTCAGCTGCTTTTCCTAGAACTTGCTCTCTTTAACCAAAGTCAACATTTTTTTTGTCATTTATTTTTTCTTTCAACCTGCCACCTTCACCACCAACCCAAAAGGCAGCACAGGCTGAAAACAAAAGAGAGTTAGAAAAACAAGTTTAGGTAAATTCGTAGATAATGCCATTAGAAGGAGAGATTTACAGTGTGATGGTGAAATGCACTGGCTTTGGATTAGACCCCTGTCACTATTATTCTCATTTATTATTTTTAGAAAAGAGTCTGTTGGAGAAAATGCAATTTTCTATGCTATATTGGCTCAAATATTTAAGAACAAAAAGATTTCTGTCAGTGGGTGTATATGACAACAAACTCCTAGCACCTGCCACCTGGGAGACATTAGATGAGCTATCAGCTTTTCAGGGTCACAATTTCCTCACCAGTGAAGTGTCTACTATGATTCTTGGTGCATGGTAAGTTTCAATAAATGGCAGTTATTGTAATGGGCTATAGAGAGAGACACAGATATTGGTTGAGCGCCCTAACCTTTGGGCATTACCATAACAAGTAGGATAATGTTGCCCTTCCTCTTCCACAATGAATAATCATAATAGCTACCATTTACTGAGCATTTACTGGGTGCCAAGAACTGTCTAGGCATGCTACAGGTATTAAGTCATTTAATCTTTACATCATTCCTTGGAGGTAGGTACCATTATTATCACCTAAAATTTACTGATGAGGAAACAGAGATAGAGAGTTGAAGTAACTTGCCCAATATCACATAGCACATGGAACACAAAGCAGGACTGAGCCTCTGCAGGATACACCAATACACCATATATGGAGCCTATGCACCAGAGTCCACAAGCTTTACCATTATGCTACCATTTGGTACCTCTCCATGAGGCACAATCTAGGTTGAAGAGATACCAATTTTCTTAGACATCCCAAATTGCTGGTAGGATCCTTGAAAGCAAGGACAAGAGTTGTAAATATTTTGTCCCCCAAAATGCCTTGCACAGACTCGCGCAGAAGTAGGTGCTTAAGCAATTTTCATTGGTTGATTGTCAATTGGTTGATTGATTGGTCAGATTTCTTTCTTTGCTTTGTTTCCTCTTTGGGTGTTTTCTCTCATCCTCCTACATCCAGCTTACTCTTTAGCTGTTCATGCTACCATCCTTCTGACCAGAAGCCGCAATTCAATTGAGAGCAACAGTTAGGTGGCTCCCTCAATAACCCTTCCTTGGCTATGAGCCTCAGGACAGTAAAAGTCCCTGTTATTTCCAGTACTGAAGGCACCCTGGAGGCTAAACAATGGCAAAGTCAATGGGGAATATTGTAATAGAAAATGACAGAATTTGATTTCATTAAAATCTGTAATAAAAATATGATTTTATAGTTATAGGTTTAATTATGATAATGTTTGTGAAATAGTTGATGCAACTGCATGACCACATTGCTGGTCTTTCTTCCTCCCGTAAAGACACTGGAAGTCAACCTATTAGAGGTTTCTATATTTTGGGTGAGCTCAGTGAATCTGAAGCCATAATGCCTCTGCAAAGGCACAGATCTGAGAGGCACAATCAAGGGGATCCTTCTCATAGGAAGGACTCCTGAAGACAGGATTTTCTTTAGATGTTTTCCTACCACACATAGGAAGTGGCAGCTCTGAGAGAGTTGTTTGGGATGGTAGTCTGAGGAATGGATGACTCATGTGGCCAGCCCATACTGCTGTTAGAGGGCAGACTGGGCTAATGGTGCTGCCATTGGAATCTTGGGTAGTGAATGGGGCAGTCCCTCCCCATCAGGCTAATTAGCTTGATGAATCTGGGAACCATGCTAATGAAGGTTATCAATAGATTATCAATCATGCAATTATTAAACACTTACTCTTTCTGCAGGCAAGCAAACACTGGACTTGCTGAGAGAACGTAACTTTCTGAACCTGTTTCCTCACCTGTCCAGTGTGAATGATCACACATGCAGTTTGATAATGTGTGTGACCACACACATTGGCTTCCATAGCTCTCGGCTAAACACCTCACTCCTGCCAATTGTCACCCATAGGCATGTCCTTGGTCAAAAGATGGAGGTGGAAGGATGTGAAGATGGAGCATTGGAGGTGAGAAGGGATGCTGGATCCATGCAGATCAGCTGCATGAGTCAACCAAGTCTTAATGCTAAGATGTTGTTGGTCATAAGATACGTCATTGATTTAAACAATTGTCTTAGAGGAAATGCTATGTTAAATATTCAGATAGATAATCAAGCTTGTCTTGATTTCAGAAATGTTAAAATGTGAATTTGATAAATATAACAATAAAAAACCCAATAGGGCAGTATTTAATATCAATAAGAAGGATGTGAAAAAGAGTAAGACCTAGCTGTGGCCTTCAAGAAATAGAGATAACCTAACAGAGAATTCAGGAAGAAATATTTAGAAGCATTAATTAACTTCAAGCTAAATTTTGAGTTAGGGGCTGTAGGACTTCAGAGAAGAGGAGCTAATAGTGCTGGAGCAGCCGGAAAAAAATTTTCTGTAGGATTTGGTATTTGAGTTGGGTGATGAAGGATTGGGATGACCTGCTAGAAATGGATGCTTATTATGTGCCAAGCTCCATAGCTGTAGGAGTAGGAGTTGTTATTATACCCATTTTACAGAAGAGAAAACAGGCTCAAAGAGCTTTAGTAATTTGCCCAAGGTCACACACCTAAGTAGCAGAGCTGGGATTCAATCCTAGGATAACCTAACTCAAAGCTCAGGGCCATTGTCCACTGTGTTCTGCAGTGTCTCGGGGGCTCTTTCAATCAAGAGGAAACCTGGCCATGCATGGAAGGAGAGAATAGGCATGAACAGCCCATGACTGCTACTTCCTACTCATGGAAGAAGGAAGTCTTACATGTGTCACTATGTGACAGTCCGGAGTAAGTTGTGAATCATGTGTCTGGAATATCAGCACCTATGAACAAGGGGAACTCTGACCGCTAATGGGGACCCCAATATTGAAAAGGCCTCTGATTTTGTCTGCTATTTGGGAACAAACTTGTGTGGGGCAGCAAAATGAGACTTCGTCACCAGCTTCGATTCTGCTGTTACTCTTGCCCATAAAAATAAAATATGACTCCTACAATTTTCTGGGAGTCATACCGTTGTGTCTTTCTTCCTTCCTTCCTTCCTTCCTTCCTTCCTTCCTTCCTTCCTTCCTTCCTTCCTTCCTTTCTCTTTCTTTTCTTTCTTTCTCTCTTTCTCTCTTTTTTTCTTTCTCTTTCTTTCTTCTCTTTCTTTCTTTCTCTTTCTTTTTCTTTCTTTCTCTTTCCTTTTTCTTTTCTTTCCTTCCTTTCCCCTTCCCTTCCTTTCTCTTCCCTTCCCTTCCCTTCCTTCTTTCCTTGCCTTTCCTCGCCTTTCCTTGCCTTTTTGACAGAGTCTCACTCAGTCGCCCAGCCTGGAGTACAGTGTTGTGATTTTGGCTCACTGCAGCCTCTGCCTCCTGGGTTCGAGCAATTATCATGCCTCAGCCTCCTGAATAGCTGGGATTATAGGCTCACACCACCAAGCCTGGCTAATTTTTGTATTTTTAGTAGAGACAGGATTTCACCATGTTGCCCAGGCTGGCTTCTAATTCCTGGCCTCATGTGGTCTGCCCTTCTCAGCCTCCCAAAGTGCTGGGATTACAGGTGTGAGCCACCGTGCCCGGCCAGTACTGTTGTGTCTTATGGATATTTGCTTGATTTTTTTCTTCCATCAACTCTGCAATAATCTTGTTTTTTGTTGTTGTTGTTTTGTTTTTTTGTTTTAACCATGTCTTTGCAATCTTTTGCCATCTCCCACAGTTTCATTTGCCATTAAAAACTTTACATGTCCAAATTACACACTGAAATTTCCCGAGTTTGATTCTGTTTGGGAACTTGCTTAGAGAAACAGTCTCTGTTGCAAACACAGAACAGTATAAGAATTTAGGTATTATGCTTTTACAAAACTATTATGAAGTTTTCTGATGTGTCACTTTATTACAGAGTTTAACATCATATCTCAATAGAAACCCAATGATTCTGGTACTGACAAATCCGAAGGGAGAAGCCTCAAAATTGGGAAGCTACCAAGACTCACCCACAGGTTCATGTCAATGTGGACTCACTTGTACCCCAAGCCTGTAGGCCTAAGTGGGCTCCCCTTAGAACTTGTCTATCCCTAAGGTGAATGTCTGGAATTGGAAATTTTGGAAATTATTGCGAAGCAATTGGAATTAAAGTGAAGACAGGTGTCTTCAATGTCCTGGACATCACTCTTACCGACATCCCTGTTCATGAAACTGTTTTAATTCTTTCTCAGCGTGTGAAGGGAGATGGGCAGGATTCTGTTCCATGTTGCATGGACAGTGATAGCTCTCTGGTTCCAAAGAACCAGTGAGATGTGGAACTTGGCTGAATATTTTTGAGTGATGCAATAATTTAAAAAGATATCCATGGTTTTGCAAAGGACATAAGCCATATAAGAAGGCAGTTAAAGAAAAACCAGTAACAGAAAGAACACTGGGATTTAAGTCTAATTGATGTGGGTTCAAATCTCAGTTCTATCTCTTGGTAGCCAAGTTACTCATCTCCTTGAGACGTGGTTTCATCATCTGAAAATAGTCACTTCATACAGTTTTGGTGACAATTAAATGAGATAACATAATATACGTAATATATGAAGCACTTAGCCCAGTGCCTGGCATATATTAAATACTCAGTAAATGATTATTACTGTGATGTCTCCATTTCTAAATTAGCAAAATGGAAATAATATTAACTACTCACTAGATCAATTGAAATAATAAAGGTGTATGTATCTGGCACATGGTAGATATTCATCCATCCATTTGTTCATTTTCAGTTTATTTGGAATCCATCAAAAGTTTACAAACTCTGGGAGTTAGGAGAAGGCCACTATATTTGGCCAACAGTCCTCTTTTATCTTAAATGGAGCAGTAGTTTTATAAAATGTTTATTTCCTTACCTAAACTGTTTTTTCCCCCCCTGGGCCCTAATGTGCCCTTCTGGGAGCAAAGAAGCTCCAGGAATTCCAGCAAATCACTGCAGAGTGGCCAAAGGTGTGACATCAGAAGTCCTAATGGTGGGGCTTTGGTGAGTTGGCCTTTTTGCAGCGCCCAAAGGAGAATGGATGCTATCTACCTCTATGGGAAGGAAGCAGCCACTTGGTGTTTCTGGTTTTCAGGCTGTATCCACTACAGGTTTCAGCTGTCATTTTGGGCCAAGTTAAAGCCAGAGGGCAGATTTTGCACAAGGCCCTCTGAAGTGGGGAATAATTTGGGTCAAGTATTCCAGCCAGGGTGAGCAGCAAGTTGCACAGTCAGTCAGCAGAAAAAGGTTGTATGTGGAGAGGGCTGGTCCAGGCACTAATGCTTCAGGTAGATTGCCAGGAAGGGCAGAGGCAACCGGGCTGGCTGTGCCTGTTTCACAGTCTCTGGGCAGTTTCTTGGCCTTCAGCTTCACTGTAGAGGGGGAGCCTAGCCTTGGAGTGTTACTGGATACCTACCTCCCCACTGATGCCTGATCAAGCTTAAATCAAACCTGCAGTTCTGGGCCTTGCAAGTTCATGTCTCCTACCCAGTGTTGAGTGAAGTTGACTGCAGGCCAGACAAAACAATATTCAGGAGGAGCCCTACCCATTCAAGATACTTTGCAACTGACAAACATTTTGAAGGTGATGGACATTTAAGACAAACCATGATAGGTCTGGAGATAAGATTTGAAAATTTGGCTGACAGCCGCCAAGGACGGCACCTGCAGGTGGAGTTTGCAACTAGGAACTCTATAGACTCTAGCTAATTATTGTACAGATATGGAAAAGCCTCTTTTTTGGGATAAAGGTGATGACAAATTCGAGGTATAGTGGATAAAACAGGCACAATTTCAAGTCCAGCTGAATAAACCTGGGCAAACAGACACACACATGCATGTGTGCATGCTGTCAGTGCTACCACACACTCCCATCCCTCAGGTATAGAGCTCACCTAGTACCTAGACATTCCCCTACATCCACCACTCTCTCCCCACAGACACCTTGTCCTCTCCATTGTACAGATCAACCACACACAGCACAGACCCCTCCCCCTTCTCCCATGCAAACATTATACACACAGCCATCAGATAAACACAGTCCCCTTAGGAAGCTGATTAATAAAACTATTTTATCTATAATTACACTTGACTGATAATCATGTCCTCAGAGCCTGCATGGTTAGATTGGCTCAGATTGTAACATACAGATTACGGCTGAACTCCCTTTGAACTCTGGCCACATTGCTGGTCTCTCCAGCTCAGAGATTACAAATGGCTTTAGGTGGATTCACCCCACGGACCCAAGAAAGTAAGTAGAATTCCAGCTCTCCTTGCTTTTCTTTTCTCTCCAAGCCTGTACAGATGATGCGATCTCTGAAAATACATGGCCAAATACAGGAGGAAGGCCAAAATCAAATAACCTCCTCCAACCCACCCTTGCGTATCCTGGTGGGTCACCTTGCAAACCAGTGTCACCTCAGATTCCATAGAGGAGGTTGCCCAGAATGCTGTCTTGAAGATTGACACTTGAAAATAATCAGTTTAATTTCTGGGTCTTGGGCTCTTGGGGACGAGCTCCAGTGAGCCATAATTAACTCTTTAAAGTCTTCACTGTGTGCTGCAAATAGTAAAGTATCTTATTCTTTATGATGTAATGCTGAATGGAGGCAGCAAGGAGGCTTTTCAGGCTAATTACATGTTGGAACGAGGTTAATGACATGCCGGAGATTCTTTGCGCGGCTACCCTGACATTGACAAGCCACTCGGTAACATGCTAGGGCTAAAGACAGCGACTGCTTTTAAAGAAGGCACGGGGGCTGGAAACTCAGCTAGACAGGCCCCTAATCTAGCCCCTCCCCTGTCCGCCGCACCCCGCCCTGACCCCACTTCCCATTTTTCGGGAATTAAGAAATCTTGGTTTTAAACTGGCATTCAATACCAAGGGCCTGGAGATTTGGATCGGCGTCCTCGTGGGTCTCAGCTCTATCTTACGCTTTTTACAGCAGCTGAATTTAGCCAAGGATGCAAACAAAAACCCACTATCTAAGGGGATGTTTTTGGGCTGAGCAGAAGGCATGTCTGTACAAACAAGCAAGGTATGCATCAATATGAATGACTGGATCACAGTAAAATGCCCAAGACACAGGAATGAGTTCTGATTCCAGCCAACTGAAAGAGCTCACATTCTGGTCCCATTCTGCAGGTGGGCACACTGGCATCTCAAAATCATGCAAGGAGACCTGACATCCATTTCCATTTTTCTACCCGGGGCCAGGCCATATGTTAGCCACACGCAGAGCTGTCTCCAAGAGACTCCAGCCCAAGCTCCAGTGTGCGGTGCACAACTTTGTGACTCCCAACTTTCCCTATCTGGATGAAATTGGGTAAAAGTCAAAATGCATCTCACATGCAGACTAAATAGGACAACGTAGCTATGAAGGATGGTCCTGCTTCCTAGGGAGGGTGGTCTCGCCCCTTAGGAGGGCATTGGGGGCTGGCTTGCAGGCTAAGTGTAAGGAAAAGGGCCTTAGTTTCCTTGGCACTTGCTAGGGGAGCCATCTCTTCTTCCTCCCTGGCAGATGGGTTGGGGCAAGGGCAGCTTTGCCCGCTGGACCCCAGCATTTCCTCTCCCCCCAGGTGCCCTTTCCTCTCCCTGCACACTCAGATCCACACAGCACCCACCTCAGCTCATTCGTCCCACCAGGCTGGGCTGGACTCGGGTCCTCCAATGTTGTCATCACCCAGCCCTGCGAGGGCCCCGGCTGGATCGGCCCCTCCTCCTCAGTGAGAAGGACACTGCATGGCTGCCTCCAGGCAGGGGATGCCACCCCTGAGTGTCCTGACCCTGAGCAGCCTCCCAGGAGCAGCAGAGTCCTGGAGTGGCAGCTGACAGGTGGCTCTTCCACCTCCACAATGCCCAGGGGTCAGCAGAAGATTAGGCAAGCCTTTCGTTTTGACATGAGCTACCGCGGAGAGAGACAGCCAGAAAGAGACTCTTGCTCTGTGGTGAGTGGCTGAAGTCTCCGTGTGCTGCTGATGGGTCTGTGGTCTCCAGCGGAGGGAAGGTGTGCAGCGTCTGGAGGAGCCAGAAAGAAATGTGTCAGACAGGGCTTGTCAGCACCTCAGCACCCTGCCAAATAGTAATTATCAGAGCCTCGTGCCACTCGGGAGAGGGAGGGCAATATTTGTATCCCCATTTTATAGAAGGGCAAGTGGAGGCCCAGGGAGGTCAGACAACCACTTAAGCCAGTCAGTCAGAGGCTAAACTTGGCCCTGAGTGGGGCTGACTCAGAAGTTACCACTGGAGCTTGGGTGAAGCCAGGCCTGCGGGGACAGCCACAGGCACCTCTGCCCCACAAAACTGTGGGATCCAACCCCTGCCCTCCTTGGGTCTGTGCAGAAGGCACTGAGGTGGCTCCCTTCTCTCTGCTGGCTGCATCTCCCCCATATCCCTTCCTTGACTCTATTTATTTTTTATTTTTTGAGCCAGAGTCTCACTCTGTCACCCAGGCTGGAGTGCCGTGGTGTGATCTCCGCTCACTGCAAGCTCCGCCTCCCAGGTTCACACCATTCTCCTGCCTCAGCCTCCCGAGCAGCTGGGACTACAGGCGCCCACCACCATACCCGGCTAATTTTTTGTATTTTTAGTAGAGATGGGGTTTCACCATGTTAACCAGGATAGTCTTGATCTCCTGACCTCGTGATTCACCCACCTCAGCCTCCCAAAGTGCTGGGATTATAGGCGTGAGCCACTGCACCTGGCCTCCTGACTCTATTTTTTATTCTGGCCCACCTGACATTTGTCTAGAGCCCAGTATCCCTCTGTGGGAACATGAGCGTCCTGAAATGCCTTGAAAAGAAAAATTTCCTTGGACAGCTAAGTTAGGAGATGCTGACCTGTATATTCTCAACCTGGAGTTCACAAAGCATATCAGCTTATTAAAAGCTCTAAGAAGCCTTTCAGTAAAGAAACTTGTTTAATTTTGCTTAGCCCAGCATTTTCCAAACTTATTTAGGCAACTCTTTCTTGTAACACCCATTAGCATACCACCCAGCTAGTGTTCTACCAGACGCACATTGGGAAATCCTCATTGAGATAGTCCACTCCCCAAGAGAAGGGACTGTGCCTGTTTCACCAGTCAGCGTGTTCCCTGCACCACCCACTTGTGGCAGGCTTGGTATGTTGGGCAGATCTGAGCAGCGCCTTCATTTCCTTAGTTTCTCAGGCATGAAGCTTGAGGTCCTCTTGAACACTCATTCCCCAAGCCCTTGCATGAAACCAGCCACCATGTCACATTGACTGTGATGTTTCTTTCATATTTATCCCTCTTTTCTTACAGTCAGTGTCAAATTATTTACCACCTCCACAGAGAGGTCTTTCCTCACCACCCTCTCTAAAATAGCACCTCCTGTCAGGGTGGCCATGTTGTTCAACCCCAAGGGTGCCATTTCCATAGACCACAATGCAATGGGTGCTTTTTGGAATTGTGCATGTTGGATGACTGCCTTCATCATTCTCAGTGCCCCAATTTCACTTTCGTTTTCTTCACGGTACATTCCACTATTTGACATTGTATTTGCTTATATATTTATTTGCTTATTGATCATCTTCTGGACATCAACTAGTTGCTGTGTAGGCTGTTCACTACATATAGGGATAGGTCAGTTATTGCCTTGTGTCTTTCTGTTTCATTCCTGAATCCACAGCTGGATTGCAAATCCCTGCACCTGATAAGGGAATGGAGGCAGAAGTGCACACTGAGCTCTGCCTTTCAGGCTGACCATTCCATAAAAAGGAATTCACTTTATTCACTTTGCACAAGGGGCATATCTACTTGTTCAACTGCACACCTGTGAGCTATGTCTGCCCAGAGGAAGACCCTCTGTCTAATTTACACAGAGGCACCAGGTGGGCTAGCTTCATGATCTGTTCTATAGAAGGTAAGCTCCATGAGTTGGGTGACTGTTTGTTAACTTCACCAAAACACTTTTGAGAATAAATATGGCACTATTTAATAATTATGTAGGGCCAACAAACAGAAATTGGGACAGTCCTAGGCAAACCAGAACATGGTTTTGCCCTGTCCATGTGGAGTGGACTTTGTTTTGGTTTTTACACTATCCTCATTGTCTAGAACAGTCCCTGGCACATCATGTTTGCAGCTTACTAATTGAGGGAATGACTCCCGTTATATTCCCCAAACTGGACTCCCTGTTTCAAGTCCCTCCCCTTTGCCAATCTACACTATCAGGTTAATCCTGACATATCACTGTGTATGCATAAACCTCCCACTCCGGCATTTTTAAAACTTCCCATTTTCTGCAGCTCTATTTCCCAAAGTGTCATCAGGGAAGCACTAAATCCAGACTGACTTATTAAAAAAAGAAAAAAAAGGGAAAAGGGGCTGGGTGTGGTGGCTCACTCCTATAATCCCAGCACTTTGGGAGTCTGAGGGGAGTGGATTGCCTGAACCCAGGAGTTCGAGACCAGCCTTGGCAATGTGAGGAAACCCCGTCTCTACTAAAAACACAAAAATTAGCTTGGCATGGTGGTGTGTGCCTGTATTCCCAGCTACTTGGGAGGCTGAGGCACTAAAATCCTTTGAAAATCCAGGAGCAGAGGTTGCAGTGAGCTGAGATCATGTCACTGCCCTTCAAACTGGATGACAGAGTGAGACTTGGTCTCAAAAAAAAAAAAAAAGAAAAGGTGCTATGGATTAATACTTGGGCACACTTGGATATCCACAATGATATGGTAAATGTGTATGAAAGAACTACAGAAAAAAAATTTGTTAAACTTTGTTTAGCCCAGTGTTCCCAAAATGTCCTTAAGATGACATTCCTCTTTTTGACCTAGTACATCCCATGGAGCTGGATGGGAATACTCTTCAGTAGGCCAAAGTCCTTAGTTTGATATTCAAAGGCAGTAGCAGTTGAGCCCACGTATTTCTCCATCCTGAGCTCCTGCAAGTGCCCCTGCAAGAGTTCTTGGTCCCTTCACGCATTCAATGAGTATCTTCTGAGCAGAAGATGGCCCAGGTGCTCGGAGCACTGTGGGGAATGCAATAGACAAGGTATCTGTCTTGGTGGAGCTCATAGTCTAGATGACCAGGAAGAAAAACAAAGTCTCTGTTTTAGCTGGACTGGTTGGGGAAGGCTTCTCTGAAGAGGTGACCTTTGGGCAGGAGCCTGAATGACCTTGGTGTTAGCTAAATTGATTTGCTGTCTATTCCTAGAAGACACCCCATGCATTCCTGTCTGTTTCTGAGCTTTAGGTCACATTCTCCTTGAGGTCTGAATTCTTCTCTCCATTTTCCTCCACTCGTCTTATTTTATTTTATTATTTATTTATTTTGAGATGGGGTTTCACTCTTGTTGCCCAGGCTGGAGTGCAATGGCACGATCTTGGCTCATTGCAACCTCTGCCTCCTGGGTTCAAGTGATTCTCCTGCCTTAGCTTCGCGAGTAGCTGGGATAAAGGTGCCTGTCACCACACTCAGCTAAATTTTTGTATTTTTAGTAGACATGGTCTTGAACTCCTGACCTCAGGTGATCCACCTGCCTCAGCCTCCCAAAGTGCTGGGATTACAGGTGTGAGCCACAATGCCTGGCCCATTTTATTTTATTTTAATTTTTGTATTTCAATAGGGTTTTGGGGAACAGGTGGTGTTTAGTTACATGAATAAGTACTTTAGTGGTGATTTCTGAGACTTTGGTGCACCTGTCACTCCCCTCCACTCATCTAAGTCTTATTCCCACACAGTCCCATGGTCTTCTTTAGTCTAACTTTCCCAGCAGCTTTCCTGGAGCCCTCATGGCCTCCACCGACATCTCAATTGCTCCAAAACATTGAGTGCACCACATTTTTGGCCCTTAGCTCAGGCCACCTGGCTTGTCTTGTGTCTCTTTTTTTTGCACATTCCATGAATCCCATTCCCTGAATCCGCATCTGGGTTTTACAACCCAGGAGCATTAGGAGCTCACAAGCATTAGGAGCTCAATCCATTTCTGTTTGCTGATAATGAAGAGATAATCTTCACCAAGGCTAGATGAGGAACGGCAAATGGCTTTTATCTCACATGTCAAATTGGACCAATGGCCATGGATGCCCAAGGAGCTGTGTTTAGAAGGCTCTTGTTGCTGTGTGTAAAGATTGTCACAACCAGTTCGCAATGTGCGTGTGTGTGTGCATGTGTGTGTGTGGCGGGCGGAGCACAGTTGCATCAATTCATCATTCTTAAACTAGACCCTGTAGAGATTCAGTGCTATTTGCTTAAATGGGATTAAGGGGTATGTAGAGTGGAAGGGGTTCTCTGGTGGGAGACTAGGTAATAAATCTCACTCTCAGATGCTCAGCCTCTGGCTCTGGTGCTCAGCAATGTTCCCAGCGCCAGAAGGGAGAAGAGCAAAATGACAAGAGATCCTGTCTTAAAACGTCAATATCTGGCTTCACGTTGTTGTGAAGTGGCTGCAGAAATGAAACTCGGCAGGAGGGCACCAAGAGTGAGAATTCTTCATGTATTTACCCTCTTTGGATGGAGACAGATCAATAAAACTGAAACCCCCTCCTGTGCTATAATATTGGACTCTAGGAAAATGTTAGCTTCCTAGCTTTAAAGGGAGAAGAAAATATCTTTTTTTGGCATCAGAAAACAGTATTAATAAAAAATAACAAAGAACAATTAAACAGGAAAGAAGCCACTTATAATTTCTCATCCTGAACACAGTGCCTACTCTGGGCAGTTTATTCATTCTTTCAACAAATATTTACTTTGTGTCTATCATGAGCCAGGCAGTGGGGATTCCAGCTAAAATCATGTGGGAACTAGTGTGTCCTTAAAAGGAAAACATGAAGTTTCTTTTTGTTGATTATAAGGTGAATTGGGCTGAAAGATGGATCCCCAAAAGGTCTGTCCATGTCCTAATCCCCTGGAACCTGTGAATATTACATTATGTGGTCAGAAGTAAGATGTGTTTAAATTCAGGATCTTGAGAAAAAGAATTTATCCTGGATGATATGGGTGGGTCCTAAACGCAGTCACATGTATCTATAAGAGTGAGGCAGAGGGAGTTTAGAGACAGACCCTTGGAAGAAGAGAAGGTGAGGAGAAGCCATATGATGTGGAGGCAGAGATTGGAGTATGTGGACACAAGCCAAAGAATGCTGGCAGCCACCAGAAATGGAAGAGGCAAGGAAGGGGCTCCCCACTAGAGACTTTGGAGGGATCATGGCCGTGTTGATATCTTGTTTTGGGACTTCTGGCCTCCAGAACTGTGAGAAAATAAATTTCTGTTTTTGTAAGCCACTAAATTTGTGATAATTTGTTATGGAAGCCCTGGGAATCTAACACAAAGAAATGCAGACAAGGCCAAAGAAGACAAGAAAAGTCAGAGTAATTCTGCTTCACATAGTGAAGGTTCACACACATGCACACTCACATTCACACACACACAATGGGATTATTCTGAATACCTTTCCATGCCTTTTTGCTCTTCACCCTAATTGTAACAGCTTCCAGGCTATTCTGTTGTATCAATGTGCTTCCATTTATTTAACTAATTTCTTAGTGTTAGATGTTTAGGTTGCTTCCACTTTCCATTATTACAAGCAACACTGCACCATCTTTTCCATAACAGCACCTGGGAGCAGGGTGGGGTAGGAGTACAGGGTGAGCCTCCCAAAGCCCAGCCGGTGAGCCTCCCAAACCCAGCCAGTGAACAGTGATGGATGAATCTCTAGGGTTGGGGTGGAGGTGGTGGGCAGGCAAGACCAAGCTCATTAGCATGACAGAGTGGTTTCAAACCCCACAACAATATGTATTTTAAAAAATTAATAGGATCAAGGAAATATTTATGTCCCAAAGGAGAAGAGCAATAGGGTGTTTTCAGCTTTGGATCCAGAGAAAGATAGGTGATGCAGTGAATGTAGATTTGTGGATATGCAATGGTGTTGCTTGGAATAAATATTGGTTAGAAGCTGCCTGTTGCTTCAACCCTGCCCCACCCTATAGGAAGAAAAACTAACAAAGCCATTCCCTGCAAGAAACACATTCGTCATCCAAGGGGCCATGTGTGATGATGATGTGGCCTTCAGAGGAATTTAGAACTGTCATCAAATGCTCCATAGGAAAGAATATGCATTACTTTTGTAGTCAGGAAAAAGACAGTTGGTGTTTTGTTTGCACACAGATACTGTCTTGTGTGTTATTATGCCTCCATATTTCCAGTTGCCAGAGGGGTGGCCTGAGTTGGAGGAGGGAACAACAAATGGACTTGAACTTGAAAATAAATGGTTGGCAAACAAAATTTGGACACATGCTACAACATGCATGAACCTTGAAGACATTACGCTAAGTGAAAAAGGCAGCCACAAAAAGCAAATACTGTATGATTACACCTGTATGAGATGCTGAGAAGAGTCGAAATAGAGAATAGAATGGTCGTTGCTGGTGTGGGACAGTGCAGGAGGAATGTGGTGGCAAGGGGTGTTGGTGTTGTTTAATACCTATTAAACACAGTGTCAGTTTGGGATGATTAAAATGTTCTAGAGAGGGATGGTGGTGATGGTTGCACAGCATTGTGAATATACGCCATGTTGCTGAAGTGCATACATAAGGGTTAAAATGGAAAATTGTGCGTTATATATATTTTATCACAATTAAAAAGGAAAAGAAAAGGAAATGGTCAGAGCTCTTCTAGGAATCCCAGACCAGAAGATGGGAAAAAAACATGAGATAATAGCAAGAGCCACATGGCCATGTAGACAGGAAAAACAGAGCAATGACTCACCTTTATGTGCTAAGTGTTTTATATATTTATTCAATGAATCTCATAACAACTCCATGAGGCAGATCATTATTTTCCCTACTTTATGAGAGGGGAACTGAGCTTTAGTGAGGTCTAGTAGCTTCCCAAGGTGGCATTGAGCAGAGCTGGAATTCAAACCCAGGTCTGATATGTCCAAAATCTGCTTTCATGACATTTATAAATGTCCTTTTCTACCACAGGATGTGCTTTGTGTATTTGTTTCACCTAATCCACATAAGAACTGGGTCAATTTGTTATTATTATCCCATTTTATAGACGAAGAAACTAAGACTTAAATAAAGATTAGGAGATTTCCCTAACTGCACATAGTTAATGAGTAGTAGAGTCTGTATCTGAACCGAGGCTTGCCTGAATTTGAAACCCATGTGAGGTTTTTCTATGATTTGCTGGCTTAGACCAAGTTTCAAGATAGTGTCTCAAGCATACTCTTTTCAGTCTGGCTCTCTGCCATACCAGGAGCGGGGAGATTATTTGCTGGAATTCTCTTGTATTATACTTTGATGATTTTTTTGGGGATGTGGAGTCTCACTCTATTGCCTAGGCTGGAGTGCAGTTGTGTGATTATCGCTCACTGCAGCCTCAACCTCCAGAGCTCAAGCAGTCCTCCCACCCCAGCCTCCCAAGTAGCTGGAACCACAGGCAGGCACCACCAAGACTAGCTAATTTATTTTTATTTTTGTAGAGATGGAGTCTTGCCATGACGTCCAGGCAGGTCTCAAACTCTTGGGCTCAAATGGTGTCCCCACTTGGATACCTAAAGTGCTGAGATCACAGTTGTGAACCATCATGCCTGACCTATAGTTTGATGTTTTAAGATGGTCTCTGGCTTATAGGGCCTCTTCTTCAACTTCTTAGAAGTCGTTCAAGTCCTTGCCTTAGAAGGCAAGTCCTGCCTTCATTGATTTTCTGAGGACTCCTGACTCCAAAACAATCTTTACTTGAGAAATAAGTGCTCCCTGAGACATTGCATTACAAGGATCTATTGACTCATCTGTCTTGTTTACCAGGTTGTAAGTTCTAAGAGGGTGTAGGTTCTGCCTGATTTATCTCAATGCCTAGCAGTATGCTCGACTCATAGGAAGGAATCATTAAATAGTTGTTGAGAGAATGAATAAGCCAGAGGGACAAATAAAAGCTTCTTTATTAACGCTTCAAGATGAGCCTTCTCTGGTTCAAAAATGAAATGATCCAGGAAGAACAACAGTCAGCTTTTCCTCTGATCTTGGTGTTCACCTCTATTCCTCTGAGAACTATTGATTGGGCCCCTGCTAGGTGGGCTGGGGAAACAGAAATAATAGGTTCAGGCCAGGAGCAGTGGCTCATGCCTGTAATCCCAGCAATTTGGGAGACCGAGGCAGATGGATTGTTTGAGGTCAGGAGCTTGAGACCTGCCTGGCCAACATGGTGAAACCCTGTCTCTCTCTATATGCACATACAAAATTAGCCAGGCATGGAGGTTCACGCCTGTAACTCCAGCTACATAGGTGGCAGAGGCAGGAGAATCCCTTGAACTCAGGAGGTGGAGGTTGCAGTGAGTTGAGATCCCACCACTGCACTCTAGCCTGGGTGACAGAGTCAGTGAGACTCCATTTCAAAAAAAGAAAAAAAAGAAAGAAAAGAAATAGGTTCAACCCCTGTTTTTAAAGAGCTTTACAGTCTAGACGGGTGAAGCAAAATTATACACGAATCCTGTAAACAGTGTCCTGTTGAGTCTGTTGAGTGTCCTGAAGAGAGGTGAAATTTCTGGAGAAAAACAAGAACAGAGACATAGTGAAGTTGTTAAGACCCCCAGGCCTTAGCATCTAGGGTGCCTACTGGCTTTGTGGCCCTGGAAGATTGCCTAAATCCTCCGACTCAGTTTCCTCATGTGGAGAAAAAAAGAGGGGCTTAGTAGATTGAATCACGTGCCTCCCAAAAGATGCTGAAGTTCTAACCGTCAGTACCTGTGAATGTGAAACAGGGTCTTTGCAGATGATCAAGTTAAGATGGAGTCCTTAAGGTGAGTTCTTTTTTTTTTTTTTTCGAGACGGAGTCTCGCTCTGTCGCCCAGGCTGGAGTGCAGTGGCCGGAGCTCGGCTCACTGCAAGCTCCGCCTCCCGGGTTTACGCCATTCTCCTGCCTCAGCCTCCCGAGTAGCTGGGACTACAGGCGCCCGCCACCTCGCCCGGCTAGTTTTTTTGTATTTTTTAGTAGAGACGGGGTTTCACCGTGTTAGCCAGGATGGTCTCGATCTCCTGACCTCGTGATCCGCCTGTCTTGGCCTCCCAAAGTGCTGGGATTACAGGCTTGAGCCACCGCGCCCGGACCTAAGGTGAGTTCTAATCCAATATCAGTGTTGTCCTTAAAAAAGTGGAAATTTGGAAACAGAGACAGAGAGAAGACCAAGTGAAGACACAGGGAGAAGATGGTCATCTCCAAGCTAAGGAATGCCTAGGGCTTGGGGAGTGGCCTGGAACAGACGTTTCCTCACAGCCTTCAGGAGGAACCAGCCAGACTGACACCTTGACTTTGGACTTCTTGCCTCCAGAACAGCAAGAGAATAAATGACTGCTGTTTAAGCTACCTAGTTTTTATGGGTCTTCGTTATGGCAGCCGTAGCCATCAAATGCAGGGGGCAATAACCGTACTTATTTCCTGGAGATGTGAGGATCTGGGAGATGATGTAAGAGTCCAGCACTGTCATTGACCCCTGTATGTCCTTGACAGTGGGGACAGGATGACTACTTTTGATCTTAGGGAATCAGGCAAGGCCTCACAGAAGTGTTTGCATTTGGATTGAGGCATGAAGGCTGGGTAGGGTGTCAGGATTGGGCGGATGCAGAGGAGGTCTTCATCACACTGTCATTTGCAATGTCATATTGGTCCCAGAGAGGACACAGGCCCAGAGGCAAGTGGTCACTGAGTGATGCAGGGGATCTTAGTAATTTTTACCTGGCCAGTATTCCTTTTCTCTTCTTCTGGCAACAGACACTCATTTTTCCCTTATCAAAGCCACTTCCAATCACTTCTTGGCCTTCCCGAGGCTGGCCAAGGAGAGTTCTCCAATGTCCTGGGTCTCATGGTGGGCCCAGAAGGGAGCATATGCCCCATCCAGGCCAACCCGAGTTCTCACTAGGGACAGATAGAGGTCCTGAGAAAAGGAGGGTTTCTCTTCCTCTGGGAGAAGAAACAGTGAGGACAATAAACTTGGTGATTCTCAGGGACATTTGACTACCTGGAGGAAGCCATCATCAGATGAGGGAAGATGTGCAAAGAGAAGTAAATCTGAGAGAAGGAGAGTGATGGAGATGTGGAGATGGATGGATGGAGAGAGGGAGAGAGATTGAGAGGGAGATTGAGACAGAGAGAGAGGGAGAGAGTTTTCTGGTCTCTACTTATAAGGGCACTAATCCCATCATGAGGGCCCCACCTTTATGACATCATCTAAATCTAGTTACCTCAAGTCCCATCTCCAAATACCATCACACTGGAAGTTAGGGCTTCAATATTTGAATTTTGGGGAACACAATTCAGTCCATAGCAGGGATGTATTAAGCTTACAGAATTCACTTTGACAGTGCCTTTACAAACTGGTTTTGACTACATGTTCATATAAAACCTATTTATTGATTGAAACCTAGTGATGAATTCTGCCCTTTTTTGAACACTCAAAATGTATGCCCAGAACAGTGCCTGGCACATAGTAGACATCCAATAAGTAGTTGGTAAATATGTAATTGGATTATTTATTAGAGGCGAATAGTGGACTCTATTTTCTGTTTCCTTCAACATTCTGGCTTTGCTGGACTTCTCCTTTTAGTTCCACACTCTTTCTCTCAAATCCTGTGCACATGATAGTCCCCCTTCCAGGAACCCTCTGCATCCACCTAAAAAATATTAACTGAGTGATTTTTATGTGCCAGGCACTTGCATAGGTAGTGGGGATACCACAGTGACAGAGACAAATTTCCACCCTCATGGAGCTTATATCCTGGTAGGGTTAGAAAGACAATAAAGAAAAATAAATGCATGAACTATATGCTATGTTAGATGAAAAAAAAGAGATATAGAGAAAGTTAAAGCCAGGAAGGGGGATGGGGTGTGTGGGTAGGTGGGGGCCAGTTGTGAGAATTTTAATACGAAGGTGACAGTTGGCCAGGTGCGGTGGCTCACGCCTGTATTCCCAGCACTTTGGGAGGCCGGAGCGGGCGGATCACGAGGTCAGGAGATCCAGACCATCCCGGCTAACATGGTGAAACCCCGTCTCTACTAAAAATACAAAAAATTAGCCAGGCATGGTGGCGGGAGTCTGTAGTCCCAGTTGCTTGGGAGGCTGAGGCAGGAGAATGGCATGAACCCAGGAGGTGGAGCTTGCTGTGAGCCGAGATCGCACCACTGCACTCCAGCCTGGGAGACAGTGAGACTCCGTCTCAAAAAAAAAAGGAAGGTGATGAGGTCCTCCCTGAAGCCCAAGACAAGGTGAATGCTCCATGTTTCAGTTCCATTTATTTCCTTTGTCATTACAATCATTATAACTGCAATTACCCTACAAAAACTGTCTTTCCTGCTGGACTGGAGCTTCACAAGACCAGGGACCATGTCATCTTGTTTATCACTCTATCCTAGCAACTGGGACTGTGCCTTGTCCATGTAAGTGACACTCTACAAATATTTACTGAGTGAACAGATAAGTGAAAAATGGAGATTACTTTAAAAAAAAATCCTGTTTTCCTACTTACTATGTGTACACAGAGGGGGAATTTACAATATAAATAACGTCCACTATGTTTCTTTGGTTGTACATATTAGGAAATTTGGAAAGCAGAGTGTCAAATAAACAGTGAGCCCAACATTATTGTAGTGCAGAGCTTCTCAAAGTGGAATGTGCACACTAGTCACTGGCAGATTGTATTTTTCTTTTTCTTTTCTTTTCTTTTTTTTTTTTGGAGATGGAGTCTTGCTCTGTAGCCAGGCTGGAGTGCAGTGGTGTGATCT
>NW_012114622.1:8194256-8194827 GCF_000951035.1 Colobus angolensis palliatus
GTACTTTTCAAAGATGGCTGCAACAATATGTCTTTCCCCATGTACTCTTCTTTGATGTGCCAACCATTGAAAGCTGGGGTTTACCTCCCCCACCTCCTCTGAGTCTGAGTGGGATCATGACTACAGTGGAATGACATTTGATAGGTTTTTAGAGATGTTTGCTTTGGAACTCAGCCACCAGGCTGTGAAGAGACTTGATCTTGGGATCTTTCTTGGAGCTATTTAAAATAATTTCTCTTTCTCCTGGATTTGAAGCAGGGAAGGTGAAAGCCTGGAGCTGCTGGGAATGTATCATGTGGTAGGAGGATGCTCAAGAGTGACACCCACATAGGAAACCAGAGCTGACACACAGAAAGACCAAATCTTGTTGATTGATTGAGATCCTTGACCCAGCCATTCCTGAAGTGCCCTTAGAATTTTCACTTGGATGAGTCAGTCATCTTTCTTTTTCTTTCTTTCTTTCTTTCCTCTTTCTTTCTTTCTTTCTTTCCTCTTTCTTTCTTTCTTTCTTTCTTTCTTTCTTTCTTTCTTTCTTTCTTTCTTTCTTTCTTTCTTTCTTTTTCTTTCTTCT
>NW_012114622.1:8194987-8247869 GCF_000951035.1 Colobus angolensis palliatus
CTTTCTTTCTTTCTTTCTTTCTTTCTTTCTTTCTTTCTTTCTTTCTTTCTTTCTTTCTTTCTTTCTTTCTTTCTTTCTTTCTTTCTTGTTATTTTCTTAAAGCTAGCTTGAGTTGGGTCTCTTACCTGTATTAGAAGAGTCATGACCAATAGAATGGACAATATTCTTGGCAGCACAGAGTTTACAAACCTAGTCTTTGAAACTGTTCTGTGCTATAAAGAAACAAGGATCTTGTTAATCCTCCTTCCCTAAGAATATCCTTGAGGAGCCTTGCTGCCAATTACTATTAATGAGCACATCCAAAATGCCAGCCCTTTGATGATCCAGGAGCCCTCATCAATTATTTCCACCCTCTTCCCTCTCTGACCTCTGCAGTTTCTCTGGCTGCCTCGGCTGAAGGATAAACACCTTACACCTGTTCCCAGCATCCCCTGCTGGGGACAGGACTGGCTCAACCCAGAGGAACACCTTGGAGATCTCGAGTGACTCATCTTGAACAGAGCCCCAGGTTTGCCTGGGGATTCAGGGAGTTGTTGGGTGAGAAATTCTAGAATACGCATGAATAGATAAACTGGAACTCACTGCTAGTTTGAAGCAATTAAAGGATCCCGTGAAAGCTGAACCTCTGGGGAGATGTATAAGCTTCTACTGTATAATTTCCTAAATTCAAAAGGGCAGAGGTGTAGCCTCTTCTGACCTGAGTGCCTGTACATACCCACTCTTGACCCTAGGGTTCCTGGCTTGAGCTAAACTTCTCATCATGGTGGCCGGTCCCAGGCTCTTTCCTGTCACCCTGTAAATGCCTTCATAAAAGTTCCTCCAGAGGTTGTGTGCTGGGCTTGTGATGATTACTCTTAGTAGGTTGAGGCCTGGCCCCTGGGTCTTAACAGCAGGAATGAGAAGGCAGAAGAGTGAAATTCTTCCTTCGAGATGGTTCTTCCCACTCCTTTGTTTTACAATGGCAAAAACTGCAATTACTTTTGCACCAACCTAATAGCCAGGAAGTAGTATGTTGGAGGCTGGGGATTTCAACATGCTGTTCCTCCTGTCTGGAATGTTCTTCTCCACATGGCTCCCCTCACTCCCCAAATCTCATTATCTTCCAGGGCTGTCAGATGCTACCATCTTAGGGAATCCATCTCTGACCCTATTCCCTCTCAGGCCTGTTTAGTTCTTATAGCCATGGGGTTTCTGGAGCTCTTTATCCATCTTTTGGTTCTTAATGAGTTTTGGGCACACTGCCTGCCACCGTGCTCCTCAAGTATACGGTAGTGATGCTTCAGGCTTCAGAATTAACTTCTTCAACTCCCATTTCTCTGGGATAGCCTGTAAAAACCGTGGAATGAGGCACGTTGAAATCCTATGGGCTTCGGCTAATTGGAAGGCAATAACTCCCCTTTCTCCCTTCCCAGAGGGCAGAGTGGCTAAATTCTAGAGACGAGCAATCAGGATTGAAAACCTGTTCCATCACTTTCTAGCCATAGGATCTTGGGCGTGTAGGTTAACTCCTCATTACCTCCTCATTTTTCTTATCTGTACAGCAGGGATAACAATGAACCCTACTGCTTAATGTTGCTGTGAAGATTAAAAATAATGATAGAGAATTAGTCCAGCGCTTGGCATGTAAGAAAAACTTAGTAACAGTTAACTGTGGTTGCCATTATAAATCAATAAAAAAATCTGTTGAATATTTAGTAGGAGATAGGGCAGAGTTTCAGGAATTGACTTCTTGAGGCAGCATCCAGACCTCACCTTGACCCAGTGTATTCAACATTTTATTCATTCACTCAACACATATTCATTGCCTGTCTGCTATATAGAAGCTACTGCAGCTTTCACAGTCCTGGTGTGGGAATCAGGATTAATGCTGGGAAAATAGTTTATAGTTTTGGCTGACTGATGGATTAGCATTCTAGACTGTTTATTTCTACACTAGAATTTACTTTGCTAGCTCCCAGCCCTGTGGACAAGAGATCCTTTGCTTCACTTTAGGGAATGCTAAAGGTGAAAATAATACTTCTGTTTCTGCTATTTCTTAAACAGAGCGACTGTAAAGGAAGCTTAAGAGAGAGGCATATGGGTTCAGACAATACTTTCTGGCTGGTAAGGAAAGAAACCACAAGGATTAGGAGGTACACTGCACTTAGCACGTGCACACACACACACATACACACACACACACACACAAGAACAAGCCAGGAACTTAACACTTTATGTACTGGGCTGAAATTCAGTATTCATGATCCACAGTCTTTGGTTGGTAGTAGCAGAGTGTTCAGTAAACATACAGATATTTTTGGATTTGTAGGTATTTTGTTCAGAATATAGCATCTTTTGCCTGACTCCAGGTGGAGAAGCATTGGTTATATGCAACACTTGGTCTGACTGTAAAGTAGGATTCTGTAAATAGAACTTTTTCCCATTAAATTCTTTTTGCCCCTTTGATTCTTAGAACTTTTTGCCCTGTAGATTCTGCCCAATTTTTGAATGGCGAGCATCCTAAAAAACTCTGGCAGGTGGTGGTTCAACACGCAGAACATTTTGTTGAATAGCAGTTTAATGTTGATTGATTCTAATTTTTTCTCTAGAAAACCTGAGTGCTATTAGCATTTTGGGAAGGACAACTTTTCTTTTTGTGAGACCGTCTTTTGCATTTCCAGTGAAAGCTAGTAGCACCCTCTAGTTATTACAACAGCTGAAAATGCCTCCCCCTTTTCTAGAAGCCCTGGAGAGGGACTGCACCAGCCCCAGTTGAGAATCACTAGCTAATATTGTACGTCTCTAGTAGGTTTCCTTGTTTGGCAATGGTATGGGGTCCAGCCTAGAACTTACCCCACTAGAGGGGAAGTTCCACAAGCCCTGCACAGATCCATGTTAGATTTTATTCCCTGTTGTTTTTGGTGCTTGAGGACAGGGCTTGAGCTTTGTAGATTCTCAATAGATATTTGTACTGGGTTGGTGGAAAGAGTATACATATAGTAATTATAGCACTAATGTCACATAACTTACTCAAACTGAACTGCATAGTTTTTTGTAAGCAGAGGTGATATTCAAAATATTTGACCAATAGTACTCGCACAAGCATGAACCAATCAGAACTTACCCCGGAGATTCTGGAAGCCCACTGATGGAACAGGCAACCTTTACCTGCTGGCTTGTGAGAGAGTCCAGGGGGTTCCAGGGATAGAAGTCAGGGAAGCAGGGCACAGTGAGAGATGGCATGTATTTGTTAACAAAATTTTAGCAGTGAGCAAGGCAATCCTAGAACATGCTTCTGAATATTAGAAGACCATTTTGCAGAGTGCAGTACACAGAATGTTTTCAGGACACCCTGGTGAAATTTCCTTAGAAAGGGTTCTCTTCTGGTTTCTAGGCTTTCACCACTTATTTTTCTAGAATTCCTTTCCCCTTGCTCAGTCAATGGGAGTCTAGATTATTTAAGAAAAGCTTGAGAAAGAATTGGGATTCATCCGGTACTTCATGGGAGTAACCCACAAATGACTGTTCCTCATGAGCTCAACCGAGGTTTGACACACTCACAAAGCCTTCTACCCTCTCTGCTCCTGCCCCTGAAGCCGCGACCTTTGGAAGAGTAGTTCTCCCTGTGAGCATCCTAAACTTCAGTCTCCAGAACTTGGCTGAGCAATTGCTCCTGTGGGAAGGAAGGGCTAGTGACAAATATTCAGATGGCAGGAGATCAGGAGCTCTAGAGTTTCATTCTGCTTCTTCTCTTACCAGTTGAGCAATTTCAGGCAGACAGAGAAAAAAGTACATATTAGTGTTGGGTGTCTGTGGGCAAATCTCATAGCCTCTCTCAGTTTCATCTTCTATAGAATGATGGATCTGCACTGACTGCTCTTTAGAGCTCATCCAGCCATGAGTTCTCGAGTCCCATCTCCTTTGACTGTCTCTGGGTCATGGAGGTGGAAGGCTCATTCTTGTTTCATTCTTATGCCCACCGCTCTGGCTGCTGGTCAACTCCTCCCTCACACGGCTGGCACCTTCGGCTCTACATATGGGAATCTGGGGCTTGGTCCCCTCTCCTTTGGTGTTTGCCAAAGGGTCTACTGGGCGGTGGGGTCTCCAGCCCTAGGCCTTAGCTTAGGGGCTCTCCCATGGGAAACTGTGGCAATGTCTCTTCTTTCCTCCTTCACATTCACTCCTGCACTTCTCTCTCTATTTCACTGACTCTCACTCATGCTGTTTCTCTTTCTCTCTCTCCTCCTCTCAACTCCTTTCCTTCTTCACATCCTTAGACCTGGAACCTACCAGCTCACCTACTTCAACTCCAAGGAAACCAAAATGCTAAGGTCCCTGTCTCTGTTGTTAGATTGCTGCCTTCCTTCTCTGGGCCCTCAGGAAAGTTACTTAACCTCTCCTTGCCTCAGTTTCCTCATTTATAGATGTAATATGAATTCCCAGGTCATTGGGTTAATTAAACAAGATGATCCATGTAAAGCACTTACAGCAGCATGTCCGGCAGATGGGAACTGCTCACTGCTAGTGATTTCTTTTCTCCCCTGCAGCAAGTTGATTTGGATTATGAAATACATATGGGTGTGATAAAGTTAATTATTAATTTGCTCTGGGAAATTTGCATTATTTTTCCTTCAAGCATTTAAAAAACAGAGGAGCGATTTGCTAACTTAGTTTTCTTCTTAGATTCAGCTGCCATTCCCATCCTTTCCCACAAGCACACACATACTTCAGTTTCCCTGAACTCTTTGGGGTTCCCAGACTCATTGAGCTATGTTATGCCTCCTTGTTTTTGCGTTTGCCTGGCATGTCCTTTCAGCAGTCTTCTTTGTCTTTGGTGGTGGTGGGACAGAGAGACTTCCTGTCAATGGATGTCTCAGGAATTGGCTCACATGCCACCTCCTCTGAGAAGCCTTTCCTGACCACACATCACCTCCTTCAGGAAGCCTTCCCTGACTGCTGCTTCTCTCCAGCAGTGTTAAATGCCTTTTTTTTTTTTGTGCTTTGTAGATATATTGTCACAGGGCTTATACCATGGTGGCATCATTATTTCTACTTACTTGTCTCTCATTCTAAATGCAATCCTTGAAGGCAGGGACTATGTTTTATCTATCTTCTTGTTTTCAGCAGCCAGTCCAGTTTTTTTTTTTTTTTTGGCATAGCAAGTGCTTAGTAAATGTTAAATAAATGAAGAAGATGGGAAGAGACCTCCTAATGCTTCAATAGAGAAGTTGCAAGTCATTGTTCTAAAGGACATTCATTTTACTAAGATAAAAGTTTCTCTGTCCTATTCTTACCTTAGGCACAATTTTAACAAGTTGTTTTTTTTTTTTTTTTTTTTTAAATTCATAGCTGATTAGAAAGAACAGGTTAGAAGAGGTGGGGAAGAAGCTGTTAGAGGTAAGAATACTGAAAGCAGAAATGACACCTGGCCCTCTGATAGTCATAAGAACAGCATAATTACAAAACGCACAATTGAGTGCACAAGTATGGGCTTGTTTCACGTATGGGAAGCAAATTTAGGTGGCATAGGACATTCCTGCATGGCCCAACAATTAATATTCAATGGAATGTCCTGAGTTACAAGAAGGTTAAATTATGCTTTGCATACTCTGCTTAAGAAAAAGCAAAAGTGTTGAAATCTACTGGGTTTTTCATGGAAGAAGCCACAGCCATTTGGAAATGACACAGGGCTCTTTAATCATTAAGATGCTTTGACATTTTAACACAGAAACTGTGTTGCTGGATGGGGGAGATTCTGCAGTCTCATCGCTACATTTGGGTATGAAGGCCATCTTGCCAATAAGCAGCAGAATGGCAAATAGAAGATACCTTACGACATTGCTTCTCACGCTCTCCTCTTTGGAGCCCAGGGGTTTCCTTAGCATTCTCTTGTAGATGGTGCTGGGGGTGGCGGGTGGCAGGGAGTCATGTTCCCTCTGTCTACCATGATTAGCCCCCTGTTTTCTGTGCAACTGGTGGAGTCTCAGAGGAAGATTTTGTTTGAAGGAAATAGTCCTCATCTGCAAAACATGGTAACAGTTTTGTTATGACAGGTAATATGCGTATTGGATAGATGTTCTTAGCAGGCAGTGGTTAACAGCATCATGCAAGGGAGTTTGAGTCCCAGCCCCTGGGCTTCACATCTCTGTACTTCAGTTTCCTCATTTGTAAAATGGGGATAACAATAGTACCTGTCTCACTGGGTTGTTAGAATTAAATTAGTTAAATAAAATACGTCAAGTGCTTAGAAAAGTGCCTAAGATATAATAAATGCTATGTTAAGTGTTTGCTGTTTATTATTTAAGAAGCTCCTTGATCAAGCATGCCCTGTAGGGGGAAGACAAAGCTCTGAAAACTGATGCTATCTGACCTTTGAAAAATAGGCGGGTACACAGCTACAAAAAAGAACGAGATCCTGGTCTTTGCAGCAACATGGATGGAGCTGAAGACCATTATCCTAAACAAACTAGCACAGGAATAGAAAATCAAATACTGCATGTTCTCACTTATAAGTGGGAATTAAGCACTGAGGACACGTAGACACAAAGAAGAGAACAAAAGACACAGAGACCTACTTGAGGATGGGGGATGGGAGAGGGTCAAAAAACTACCTATTGATTACTGTGCTTATTACCTGAGTGATGAAACAATCTGTACATCAAACCCCTGCAGCACATCATTTATCCATGTAACAAACCCGCGCACGTACTCCTGAAACTGAAATGAAAATCTAAAAAAAATCCTGGGTGGTAAAATATGAATTTTTTATGTTATTATTTGTTTTGTACTTCATTTTGTAATTCCTCAAAATTAAAAGATCATCAAAGCGAGAGAACAAAAAACATAAATAAAAATAAACCTTATTTTGCCCAAAATTTTTTAAAAGGAAAATAAGTAGGTTATTTGCCACATGGAGGGGGCAGTGCATTTTAGTTGGACGATCAAGGCAAGGAGAGTGAAAGACTGTACGTCCAGGCACTGTCCGGAGCTAGCACACAGGAGATGTGTACTAAATGGCAAATGGTCCCCAGGCCAGCTACTGTCGTCAGAATGTAAGGGGTGGGAGGGAGGTGATGAAAAACAAAGAGCGCAGTGCCTGTGCTGTGCTGGGGACAATCTATCTCTCTTGTTTGCCTTGCTAAGGAACCAGAACTTTCTTCCCAAGTAACATCTTTACTATTTATTTATTTATTTTTGAGATGGAGTCTCACTCTGTTGCCTAGGCTGGAGTACAGTGGCACAATCTCGGCTCACTGCAACCTCCAATTCCCAGGTTCAAGTGATTCTCCTGCCTCAGCCTCCCGAGTAGCAAGGATTACAGGTGTGGGCCACCATGCCCAGCTAATTTTTGTATTTTTAGTAGAGACGGGGTTTCACCATGTTAGGCAGACTGGTCTCGAACTCCTGACCTCAAGTGGTCAACCAGTCTTGGCTGCACAAAGTGCTGGGATTACAGATGTAAGCCTGGCCCCAGTGATATCTTTAAATCTGCATTCTTGAAAGGTGCTCTGGCAGTGCTGTGGAGAATAAATAAATCAGAAAGGGGAGAGATGGATGGAGTCAGTGGCTGTTTTAAAGATAAAACTCATAGGGTGGGGTATGAGACAAAGAGAGGGAGAGGTCGAAAATGATTCTGGAGGCTCCTGGTTTGGGCAGTTGTGTAGATGAGATGCTGCTCATCAAGATAGGGAAGGCAGGAGGAGGAGCAGGTTTGGGTGGGGCGAAGGAATGAGTTCATTTCTGGGACAGGTTGGATTTGAGGTGCCTAAAGGGAAGTTGAGGGGACATACCCAGTTGACAGTTGAATGGCTGAGTCTGGACCTCAGAAGAAAGGGAGCTAGAGATACTGATTTGGAAGTCAGAAGCTTATAGATGAGAGTTGAAACTTCAGGAATGCTTGAGTTCACTCAGGGAACGAGTACAAAGTGACAGAAGAAGAGGGAGAAGAATGGAACATGGGGGAACACAGACCACAGAGGGGCAGGCCCAGGAAGGGGTCTGCAGCAGAGATGAGGGAGGGGCAATGTGACAAAGCTCTTGGCTTGGATAAGGGGGATGCAGAGCAGTGGTCAAAGGGGACTCTTCCAGGCCTTGCCCACCCTGATAATTGATCTAAAAAACAATATTGCTCTCAAAGGGTAAGAAGGGATTTATGGTCTTGGGAACAGTGTGTTTTGGAGGTGGAAAGAATCTGAGATTTTGTGGTTCACTGGTTTAAAAAAAGGTTTAAAGGAGACAGCTCTTTATTATTAAAAAAAACTGAAACTTTGTGCTAAATCCCAATAGATGATTGATAAACATAGAACTGCCACAAATCCCAATAGATGATTGATAAACATAGAGCTGCCACAGCCAGGCATGGTGGCTCACACCTGTAATCCCAACACTTTGGGAGGCTAAGGCGGTAGATTACCTGAGGTCAAGAGTTCAAGACCACACCAGCCAGCATGGTAAAACCCCGTCTCTACTAAAAATACAAAAAATTAGCCAGGAGTGGTGGCAGGTGCCTGTAATCCCAGCCACTTGGGAGGCTGAGGCAAGAGAACCACTTGAACCTGGGAGGCAGAAGTTGGAGTGAGTTGAGATCCCACCATTGCACTTCAGCCTGGGTGATACTTCAGCCTGGGTGACGGAGTGAGACCCTGTCTCAAAAAAAAAAAAAAAAAAAAAAAAAAAAAAAAAAAAAATACAAAAATCAAAACAGAAACAAACAAAAAAAAACCTCCCACAGAGCTGCCGTCATTGAGGCTGGAGCTGGACAGCTTCTCCCAAATGTCTTGGAGCAGCCCGTGGACCCTATCTTTCCACAGATATTTGTATACCAAGACCTGCACTTAGCTCTGGTTGTAGCTGTGGATAAAAAGGCAGTTCTTGCCCCTGGGCTCAATGGTTTTCAACCTTGGCTGCACTTTAAAATCACCTTAGAAGCTTAAAAAAGTTCCCAATGCCCAGGCTGTGCTCCATACTATGAAATCAGAGTCACTGGGCAGACACCTCAAGCATCAGTAGTTTAAAAACTCTCCAGGTGATTTCAATGTGCAGTCACATTTGAGAACCAGCTGAGTACTGTGTAGACAATCTGGTGAGCTAAAGTATTTCTACTGAACCCAAATGGTAGAACCTTGAACCTGTTCACTCTCCCCATTTTATTCATGAGGGTCCAGGAGTTAAGTCGGCCAAGGTGGACAGAGAAGGTATTGGGCCTGAAACCTCTGTCTTCTGACTTCTTAGCCCACATTCCTGTCTTCCTGCACACTAGTGTGGCCTCAGCTTGCTGGGCGCTATGTGGCCCTTAACCTGGTTGGTCGCTGGGCTTAGATGTTAAGTAAAAACCTGGTGAATGATCTGCATTGTTCTCTCTTTTCACCAAGGCTGTCTTCTTTCTCTGTGAAAAGCTAATTGAATTCTTTCTCTAAATGGGGTATTCTTCATTCAGAGGCAGCACAATGGGCCTCTTTCACTGACAATTTAGTTTCTAGTAACAGAGACTGTGGGGCCTGCCAGCAATCTCCTTGTGAAACTGGCATGCTCTCGGTTCTGAAAATGAACCATGGGCACCAACACCTGGAGAAACAGGGAGCCCCTGTTTAAGCTGAGAAGGGTGCTGGAGGTCCCTGTGTGATGTTGGGTCAGTGGAGGAACTTCTCTGAGCATTAGTTTCAGAACGAAACATTGAGGACATAGGATTACTGTGAGGATTAAATGACTTGATATATACAAAGGGTGGAGCACCCATTATGGGCCAAGTGCTAAGCTAAGGCTCTTGTATACACAATATGCAATTTAATCCATAGGATTAAATCAGCAAATTTAATGTTATAGATTGTTATCCCCAGTTTATAAATGAGGACACTGAAGCCCAGAGAAGCCAAGTAACATGTTCAATGCTACACAGTCATTGAAGGAGCTGATCTTGGGCTTCCCCACACGAGAGGTCAGTATGATGTTAGCTATTGTATTTTATGAGACATTGTTTGGAATTCAGATGGGAGGAAAGAAAAAATGGCATGAGAGGTAAGATTTTTCTTATTACTTTGGAGACTATGCTCAGAACCATGATGTTTAAGATAGAAGCTGAGGAGTTTCATACTGGGAACAGGGAGAAAGAAACTAATTTTTGCTAGGTGCAATTTAAGCACCATCCCATGCCTGTTTTGTGTACATTATTTAATCTGTAGGAATAAACCTTCAAGGAAGGTGTTGTGGATTTTTATCCCTATGTTGGAAATGAGGATTCGGAAGTTCAGAGAATGTAAGCAACATGCCCAGTGTCACGGAGCAAGGTCAAAACCAGACTTTGGACCAAGATCTATCTGGCCTTGGAAGCATCTCCCCTTTGGCCTGGTCTTTGCTCTGTATGTCTTGCTGACCCCAAAGAACAAAGTCATCTACATGTTTCAGGTGACTTTTTAACTTCCTTGTGAAAGTCATCCCCACTCCCAAGTTCCCACAATAATCAGAAAGGGTGGTTTCCTAGGCTATTTCCTTGGTAGTCAGATTGGGAGGAGAATAGCACTAATACTAATACTAATAACCGTAATTATGAGTAATACTGATTGAACACTATGTTCCAAGTGCTCAATATGTTCTGGACACTGTTGCAAGAACTTGACAGATATTATCTCATTTAATTCTTACATTGCTCCTATATCGTTAGAATAGTTATTCTCTCCATTTTTGTAGATGGGAAACTGTGGCACAGATCAGTTGATCAACTTGTTTAATATTACACAGCTAGTCACAAAGCAGCTGGGAATTTTTTTCTTTTTTTTGAGACAGGGTCCCTGTCTCCCAGGAGTGCACTGGTGTGATCTTGGTTCCCTGTAACCTTTACCTTCCCAGTTCGAGAGATCCTCCCACCTAAGCCTTCTGAGTAGCTGAGACTACAGACATGCACCACCACAGTCACATAATTTTTTGGATTCTTTTGTAGAGATGGAGGTCTTGGTACGTTGCCCAGGCTGGTCTTGAACTCTTGGAATCAAGTGATCCTCCTGCCTCGGCCTCCCAAAGTGCTGGGATTATATGCAGAAGTCACTGTGTCTGGCTGAGCCAGGATTTTAGCCATGTGGTGAAACCCAGAAATCACTTGGTGGAACTTGCCGGAAGCAGATATTGTGGCCCTCATGCCTCTTGATCTGGTTTGCTATTGACAGCTGCCAGGTGTTTGATGAGAGAGTGCTCCCTGGGGAATGGCTCTTCTTCCTCTTGATTTTGAGGGAACAGTTTCCCGGTGTGTGAGTTTCAGAGTGAGCCGGAGAGCAAGGTCTCTGACTATTTCCTGCCCGTAGATGTCCATGGACTTGGTCTCCATTTAACTTGGCTCCAACCTGCTCCCTCAGCTGAGCTCTCAGGCCTGCCACATACCCCTGCCCGCTAAGAACCCAAGACAGAATTCCCTGCCTCCTTTAAGGAGGGGGGGCTCCCTTCCCAGAGGTGGGTCTCTTGTGCTTTCTTGCCTTGTTCTTGTGCCACACTCTCTGCTTCAGGCCACCTTTGTTTCCCCAACCTTGGATCTGGTAGTCAGATCCGCATCCTGTCTTGGATGGCGGGAGATCCCTTGTGTGTCTCTGACCTTGGCTACCGTTTTTTTACATTTGAACAAACTTAATGTGGAGAGATTAACTTGCTCCAAGGCACACAGTGAGAAGGCACAAGTAAAGAAGTAAGCCAAGCTAGGATTTGAGCCCGGGTCTGTCTGACACCAAAGCTCCTAGCCACTATCCCTTGTGGCTTCTCATGTTTTTTTGCCCTTGTCTCTCTTCATTCTGAAGTCCAAAGTGTCACATGAGTGGGGGAGCACTTGGGTCATTTGAGTGAGGGCGGTGGCTCCTCTACTTTCCATTTTCTCCCTGCCCAAACTGTGTGCCCTGTGAGCTCTCAAATCTGGAACCAGGGGGATCCTGCACAGTTTGTCTGGGGCAGAGTGTAAATAAGTCACTTGTCTTTCTCTCTGAGTGTGACAGGAACAGCTCTGTGATGTGTGAATGTGTGTGTACATCTGCATGATCCACCCTCTGTTACTTGCCCCTCCTGACAGATAGCTGATCCTGTGCCTGAGTTTGACTCATTTTGGGTCAAAAACAACCCCGATCTGAAGGTAAGAAGTCATCCAAGCAAGATTGGAGGGTGAGATAATGTGGTACTTGCAATGAGTTCATTTTAACTGGTGACTTTTTCCACCTGAGTTCTCATGTGTGAAGAGTGAGTCCTGGTGAGGGGAGGCATGCTGGGGGAAGCTAAAAACACAGCCAGGCTCTCTGGGAAGAGCTGAGGTCTTCCCACTGCAAATGCTTAGGAACACAGCCCCTGGAGCAGTTGCAGAGGGTGGGACTGGGCTGCTGGTGCAGACCTCTGGGTACCATGCATTCTGTAGTGAGCATTTATCAGGCTCATGGCAGCTAGCTTTTTTGAATACCCTTCTTCAGTTTGTTTCTACTTTCTGAGTCTTGGTTCCCCAACAGAGGAGCCAGACTCATGTCTTCTCAGACCCCTTTACAGCTGGGTCGGGGAATAGGACTGAGGCTCCTTCAATGAGATACCCCCAAACGGAATTTGATTTTGAAAGGGGGTACTATGAAAAAGCCCACTTTTTATATTACCCCTACAAGGGATAATTTGCAGGGATTCCTGCAAGGGATCCATTTTCAGCAGTGGTTGAGGTCCTGGCAGGGTCAGTGTAGAGTCTGTGCCTAGTGGTGCTGGCAGTGTCACTTCTGCAGGAGCAGCTGGGGATTGGGCGTTATTCTTGGTGGCAAAGTTTCCAATCTGATCCAGATACTCAATATGCTTTAAATATTTCGAGGCATGTCAAATGGCCTAGGTTATGGTATATCTTGGTATACATTCCACAGATGCTTGAAAAGAATGTGCATTATGCTGCGTCTGAGTGTAGAGTTCTGTAAATGTTGATTAGACCCTTTTGGTTGCTGGTGTTGTCAAGTTCTATATTCTCGTTGATAATGGGTCTAGTTTTTCTCTATCAGTTGTTGAGAGACGGGTATTGAAGTCTCTAATTGTAACTGTGTACTTGCCTATTTCTACCTTCTAGTTTTTGCTCCATATGTTTTGCAGCTCCATTGTTTGGTGCATACCTATTCAGGATTGCTATGTTTTCCTTGTGGATTGACTCTTTATCTTCATTATGTAATGTTCTTTCTACCTCTGGTAATCTTCTTTGCTTTGAAATTTACATTATCAGATATTAATATAGCCACCTTGCTTTCTTTTGATTAAAGTTTGCGTGACTTTTTCTTCCCATCCTTTTTTACATTCAACCTACCAATATCGTTATTTGAAGTGGGACAACATTTAGTGAAATCATATTTTATGATCCAGTCTAACAACCTCTGTCTTCTTTGTGTGTTTAATCTCTGTATCTGGACCAACATTTAATGCAATTGTTGGTGTGTTAGGCTTTAAATATGCCATTTTATTTTTGCTTTTTGTTTGTTTTGTTTCTGTTTTATTTTATCTGCCTTCCTGTGGTTTATCTGAACATTTTAAAAATTAAATTTTGATTTATCTGTTACATTTTTGACTGTACCTCTTTGACAGCTTTTTTAGTGGTTGCTCTAAATATTATGTATGTATGTTTATATATACATATACACACATATATAAAACTTTTATATGTATATTAAAAACTATATATATACTTTTATATATACATAAAACTTGTTACAGTCACCTGGCATGGACATATACCAGTTCAAGTGAAGTGTAGAAACATATCTACCTTTAGATCCTTTTACTCCCTTCATTTATAATGTATTTAAAATATTTCCCTCAAATACACTTAAAAGCATATTAGGTAATGTTATAAGTTTTGCTTCAATTATCAAATATAACTTAGAAAACTCAAGAGAAAAAATGATTCTAGATTTCATTTATATTTTTGCTGTTATCATGTTCTTTTTTCTTCCTAATGAAGAAAAATGATTTCTTCTTTTGGTCTAAGATTCCCTTTTTTGGTCTTCTTTTTTTTTTTTTCTTCTGTTCAGAGAAATTTCTCCACCCAGGCCTCGTAGTAACAAGTTTTCTTAGTTTCCTTCATCTGAGAATGTCTCAATTTCTTATTCATTCCTGAAGGATATGTCTGCTGGATATTGGATTCTGAGTTGACAGTTCTTTTCTTTCAGCATTTGAGTAATTTTTTGTGCCACTCCCTTCTTTCTTCCTTAGTTTCTGATGAAAAGTACAGTGCTATTCAAATTGTTTTTCTTTTATGGGTATGGTGTTTCTCTCTAGCTGCTTTTAAGATTTTTGTTTTTGAATTTCAGAAGTTGACTATGATGTGTCTTGGAATGGATTTCTTTGGATTTATCTTGTTTTGGGTTTGTGGCTCAGCTTCTTCAATCTGTAGATTTATGCCTTGCAAATTTGGGAAGTTTTCATCCATTATCTCTTCAAATACTTCCTCAGGCCTGCCCTCTCTCTCCTTTCATTCTAGAATTGCCATGACATGCATTTAAATCTTTTCTGATAATTCTGTAAGTCCCTGAGGTGCTGGTGATTTTTTTTCATTCCAGTCTATTACCTCCCTGTTATTCAGACTGCGTTATTGTTATACTACTATCAAGTCAACTGTTTCTTTTTTCTGTGCCCTCCTTTCTGTTGGTGAGCCCATTCATTAAGTTTTTAAATTTTTTTGGTCGTTATATTTTCCAGTTTATCTTCTATTTATTTACTGTGACATTCGATTTCTTTGATGAAACTCTCTATTTCTTCACTTGTTTCAAGTATGTTTATAATTTGTACACTGAAGCACTTTAGTGATATTTGCTTGAAAATCTTGGCAGATAATTCTAATGTTTCTGTTACTTTGATGTTGACATCTATTGATTGTCTCTTTTACATTCAAATTAAAATTTTCTTGATTCTTGGTGTGGAGAATTATTTTTTATGGAAAGTGGAAACTTTGGTTATTATGTTATGCTACCCTAGATCTTATTGACACCTTCTATTTTAGCTGGGCTTTAGTTTTTTGACGCTGCTCTAGTAGAGGAAGTGGAGTGCTGCCTTGCTGGTCTACTGATACCTGAATTGGGGAGGGGTTCCTCATTACAAGAGCAGTATTGGGAGTTTTGGTTCCTCACCAGGCCTTCACTGATACCACCCTGGCTGGGAAGGGTAGGAGTGCCTTGTTACTGCTTGTCACATGTCGTCCACTGACACTGCAGTAAAGGGAAGAGGACTCATTATGTCTGGGTGATGGTAAAGCCCTGACTTCTCCCTTAGCTCCTCTGACACCATCCTGCACCCTGATATTGCTGGCTGGGGTGGAGGTCCAGGCTCCCCATGAGAGATCCACCTACACTGTGGTAGGTGGGGGCTTGTTACCACTGGGTGGTGATGAAAGTCCCAGCTCTCTACTTGGCCTTCTCTGACACCACGCTGGCAGGGGTGTTAAGGAGTCATAAGGCAGCCTGGCAAGAGTGGAGGTCTAAGCTCCCCACTTGGCCTTTGCTGGCCCCAGTGAGGGTGGGCCCAGGTTTTTTCTGTGATATTTGACTGGACTAGAGCAGTTATTGCCTAAAAGTTTCCTATCTTGCTACCTTCCCCCTTTCCTGGTCCCTGGCTAAAGAGAGCTGGCTTTTATTGGGGCTTTTATGTCTGTGCTCATTTGCATTTCTGGGTTACAGAATAAATGCTTCACGTAAGCCTGGGATATAAGAAACAAAAAGAAAACCCAGAAATCTCACATCTATAACTTTCCTGGGGTCCCAACTACCTAACCTGTCTGCCTTCCTCTATGCACCTTGCAGAATTTCCTTGTGATTGTTCTATAATGTCTATGGTTTTCAGCATACTTAGTGGGAGAAACAGTGTGAAGTACACCTACTCCATCCATTTCCTCAGAAATAGAAGTCTCAATGTCCTTTGAAAGCTTCCTTTTTGCAGAAACTAGCCATACTGTGCTCTGTTGTTTGCAACAAAGAACCCCGGCTGATTCCCTTTCCTTTTGTGAAAGTCAGGGGCAGAGAAGAGCTGTCCCCTGAAGCTGAGAACATTGGTCTCGTCAATAAGTTCCTGGAAGTGGTAGCCCTCTGCTTTGCCTATGAGTGACTTTCCTATGTTTTCTCCAGATCACAACAGGTTATCTTCAGAACAAGACCAAAAACATTCTCATGACTATTTTTCCCCTTTTTCTTTTTTCAGATCTAGACCTGCAGATACTTTCAATATTTTTAATTTCAAAAGTAATACTTGCTGCTTATGGAAAATTTAGAACATATAGACAAGTGAAATAGAGAGCACCCACATCAGAATAGCTACTGCTAATCTATGATACATAAAGATTATGCCTACATATGTATTACATAAATATAATATAGATACTCCTTTAACTTGCAATGAAATTACATTCAGATAAGCTCACTGTGAGTTGAAAATATTCCAAGTCAGAAATGCATTCAATGTGCCTAACCCACCAAATATCATAGCTTCACCTAGCCTATCTTAAATGTGTTCAGAACACTGACATTAGCCTACAGTTGGGCAAAATAACCTAACATAAAGCCAATTTTATAATAAAGTATTGAGCATATCATGTAATTTATTGAGTACTATACTGAAAGTGAAAAAAGTATGCTCATATGGGTACTCAAAGTATGGTTTCTACTGAATGCTTATCATTTTTTGCACCATTGTAAAGTCAAAAAATCATAAGTCACACCATTTTAAATCAAGAACTGTCTGTATATTATTGTATCTATGCAATAAAATACACCATATGCTGTACTTTTTGTTTAGCAACTTGCTTTTTCACTTAACCAGGTATCTTAACATCTTTTCACTGCAATAAATATAGTTTTAGGTAATCATTTTTAATGGTTACATAATATTCCATTGCAAGAACATAGTTATTACATATCTGTTCTGTATTGTAGAATATGGAGATTTTTTCCAATTTTTTCCATTGTAAACAATTCTGCATGGAACTTCTTTGTAGATAGTCATTGTGTACTTTTATGATTATTTTAAGATACTCCCCTAGGAATGGAATTGCTGGGCTGTAGGGAATGCACATTTTTGAAAAGACATCTTTTGATATGTATCTTCACCTAGCTTCCCTATCATGCTTTTAGTCCTAATCCCATGTCTTGGCTCTCATTTGGCTCCAGAGTGATCTTGTTCACAGAGCACACATGATGCCTCCTCCAGACTCCCCTCTACTTCTTTCTGTCCACAAGCACTAGTTTGCAATAGGATGACATGTGAGAAGTTAATCCACATGCTACCACACCTTCCATCTTCCACTTTATCACATCCTAAGGCCTTTCTTCATTCATGACATGGTGTAACTTCTGAACAAAGGTGGCAAGTGTTTAATTTTAGGTTCAAGTGCTGAAGGATCCAGATGTAAGACAGCAACATTTGGGAAGTAGATGTGATCAGTCAGTTTCTTCCCTCACCACTGACCTCTCATCTTCTGGGAATAAAAGAGGTAGAGATGAAGTAAAGGGGCTAGGCATGAGTGTGAGTGGCCCTACTTCGTGTCCCCCTCCAAAGAGGAAGGTATAACTTGGCAACAGGGGCATGGTAGTCCTATTTGTTTGAACAAAATGTCCAAGGATGGCCAATATCATGTAAAGCCAGTAAAAGTAAAAACCAGCTGGTGGGGTAGGGAGGAAGTTTCCCATCAACTCTGAGGTTCATGAGGGTCCTCTAAGAGGACCTCTAGAAGGACCTCATGAGGGAACCCCTAGGAGTCAGCAGATCTAGGGCTGCCATGTATGGTTGTATAGTGTGCACACTGCACAAATGTGCTGGCCAAGGGGTCACGGAATTGAAATTCACCTCGTCTTTCATTATCAAGAGTTGAACTCTGGTAGAGGGCTGTGCCCATCTAGGTAAAGGGATGCACTTTTCTTTGTACAAAGTACAGTCTTCTTATAAATCATGTACCCACAGAGCAGCATGTACCCAGAGGAGGTTTCTTTTCAAATTCTTCTGCCTAAACGGGGCACTGCTTTTATACAGGCTGCATAAAGGCAGATGATGCTCCTGCATGAATATACTTTGCAAACCACAATAAGTATTTACCAGTACATAGAATTTGGCCTTCTATGTTGAGTCCCCACTTTGCTAGTAACTTTCAAAACAAGTTCAGTACATTTCCTTGTCCTGAACTCAGAACATGACTGGTTGGGTGTGGGCAAGAGGCCAACAGTCTGTCGGAAGAGCAGTGACTGATATCGTCACTAAACTATGGAGAAACGTGCTAGGCAAGACCTTATCTTGGCAGAATCTTCTGTTGTGATATTTCGGGGATCTATAAATCTCAACACAAGGAGACCAAGGGAACCCTTCAGTGAAACATCCTTATTTTGTAATCAGAAAATGATGACACTGAGAAATGGTAGCCTATTCTCAAGGCTACAAGTGGTGGAGCTGGAATTCAAATCTGAAGCGTCCTGGCTGTGTTCCCAGGATTCTTCAGTTGATTGTGTGATTATGGGAACCACATTGCCAAATAAATGATGGGGTCTTCCTCACTGGTCTCTTTCCCCAAAAGGCAGATATACACTTCTTGGAAATGTTCTAGGCATGGTCCTACCTCCAGGGAGGAGTATGCCTCACACCACATGGGAAGTCTGGGAATGCGACCTCCTGTGATGTCAATGAAAGGGGCATTCTCTGTATCAGTGGCTTCTGCAGCATAAAATGCCTCCTCATTCTTGCCCTGGTGCTGACTCAGCCGTATCTACTTCCTGGGCTGCAACATGGCCACTCCAAACAACAAAAACAATAATAATAACAACACTAATGACGGTAAACATCATCATGATGTCGCTTGGTCGAGGCAGAGCAGCTTTGATCTGGGGATCTCCAAGCATGTTGCCAACATGATCCAGCGGCTAGTGTCATTATCTCCCTTTTACAGACAGAGAAAATGAGACACAAGAAGTTTAAGCCAGAAGGTCAAGGTCATGCGGGGTATTATTAGTTGGGGCATGTGAGGAGCTCAGATTGTTAGCTCTGAAATAAAAGCTCACGGCACTTAACAGGCTTTTGGTTGGCAATGGCCACTCTTAATGAAGACTGTATATTTTTATAAACCATGCCATAAAGGTAAATGACAATCATTAGATTTTATTTCAAGCATGTCTTCCACAATCTTAACTGCAATGAGCATGTGGCAGAACTTCCCCAGCTTTAAGTAACCAGTTCCACATATATCTCCTCTCTAACACTCAGGTAGGTCTCCAGTGGTTCAGGAAGGTGAGCCTAATCTTCTTTACCAAGACTCAAAGCGGGCATTATGTGCCAGAGGAAGCACTGGCCAGAGTCTCGGGGACCTCAGTTTGAAACACAGCTCTCCCTTTATTGGCTGTGCCACCTTAGAGAAGGCACTTTTATTCTCTGGGTTCCCTCTTTCAACTGTCATGTGAAGAATTTGCATGAAATAATTTATGTTAAGCTTTTAAAATGAATTCATGGTTTTGTGAAAATTCACCCTACTACATTTTTTTGTTTGTTTGTTTGTTTTCAAGTTTTTTCCCAGAGGCTTCAGAGAACCTGCCTTTTCCTAGGTTTGAGCCTTTGGAATATTCCACATCTTCTTATTTGTTGCTGTATTATCATTTTTCAAAGAGTTTCAAATTTTTGAAAGCAACAAAGATTCAGTCATAGTTCAGTGAAAGAAATAGACACCAATCCAGGTATTTCAAGCAGAGAGGGATTCATTTCAGGGAATTAGGAGCTTACATTTCAGGGAATTAGGAATTGTTGTTAAGGGCTGAGGGAGTGGAAGTCCGGTTAAGTATCATTGCACTATCTCGAAGACACTCCATTGTAGCTGCGATCTAAATGTCATGGAACTGCTGCCCCTGCTGTTTTCACTATGAGTGCCTCTGGCACTCATGAAACTGGTGACTGGACACTGGAATAAGGACTCTCTAAGTACTCTGTCTCTATTATGTTGTTGCTTCATACAAGGGCATTATTGGGGGAATCTAATTTGTCTCTAGAACCATGCCTTTAGGGGTATTTTAGAAATACTGATTGTTTTTTTCTAGCTCCTGAGTTACAGGGAATGGGAAATTACTGTCGACAGTCCTATTTAGCACAAACACTGCAAATGTCACCTTCCCTGGTGTATTAGTCAGTGTAGGCTCTGCTATGCTGTAGTCATAAACAATCCTAAAATTTCAGTGACTTAATATGACAAATGTTGATTTCTCACTCACCAAATATCTGTTGCAGGCTGGGTGACCTTCCTCCTTGTTATAGGCGTATCATCTTCTAGAACAAATGACCTTCAAGACATCAAGGCAGGAGAAGAAAGAGAGAGATGGAGGAGGCACATGTATCATTAACCACTTCAGCTCAGGAGTGGCACGTGTCACTTACGCCTGTAGTTTGTGTCCAAAGCTAGTCACGTGGTTCACCTAGCTGTGAGGCAGGCTGGGAATATTGGGAAGCACATGGAATATTTGGTTAGCACTAGCTGTTTCTATTACTCATGGTAACAAGAGGAGATATTTCGGTTTCAAGTTGGGGTGAACCTGGTTCTCAATCTCTCTTTCCTTCTCTGAAAGTGCCAGAAGACACAGACTTTAGGGCTTCTCCAATGCCAATCTGAACACATTGCTTATTAGGGGTTTTGGAATCATAACCTATAGATCTGTGTGGCATCTTTGGAGAATCAGCAAAAATGTTCCTTCTCTATAAATAACTCTCTGACTGATCTAATTTGGTACCTAAAATTTCCACCATTAATATACTTTTTTTGAGCTACCTTAAGGATATGCATATTTCAGTAGGTTAAGCAATGAGTCATCTTGGATTATACTGGCACACTTTCAGGGAGCAGCACGTGGGATGAATGTGCTGAAGGCATGTATGGAGGGATGAGGAAGGAAAATTGGTGTTAGGGGATCCTCTGGATCAGCAAGAGGGCTCTGGGGACCAGAAGGGAGAGGACTGGATACCCCAAGGAAGAAGAGAAGGAGGCTTCATAGAGATTCTCCACATCCCATCTTTGCCAAGGCCTGGATGTGCTGGGTCCTCCAGGGCACCTACATCTTTACCCAACCTCATCCAATAAGGTCACAGATTCTCTGGACTGAGCCTGCTTTTGGAAGATAAACTCAGAAAGATCCATCCAACTAAAGTGTAGCAAAGAGAAGTGAGGTTGAAATGTATTAGTTGATTAATCTCCCCTGGCTTAGAGGGAAGCAGGTCTGCCCGTGGGATTGGAAGATAGATTTTAAATCCTGACTCAGCCACTTACTCACTGGAGCTCCCATGTACTTGTAAAACAGCCATGTAACCTTGGGCAAGGCGCTTATTGTTGCTGCACCTCTATTGGAAGAATTCAGTGAGGAATGCATGATAGGGCCAAAGTAGAGACTCAACGGATCCAAGCTCAGCATCCCTTCCCATATTTATTTCTGTAAAACAAGGTGTGTGAACCCGATCTTTCTCCAGAGTCCTGGATCTCCATGGTTTTCTTAAGGGACAGAGGAGATGGGGAGGAGGCTGAGTTGGGGAACAGCATCTGGACTCTCCAGTCTTGTTTAAACCAGAGAAATCCTAGGTAAGATTTAGTTTGGAAAAAAATGTGTTTTGCTGTGAAAATGAACTCTGATATCCTCTGGAGTGGGTGATCACCAGAATTTCTTTTCACTAACATATTATCATCCCAAGAAATAGTAATGTTTATGAAAATGCCTTAAAATGATAACACACTATACAAATGTAAAGCTGTATTATTGTCACTATCATTTTTCCTTGTGGTTTTAGCTTGAATTTTGGTGAGAACAGGTCATAGTATCAGTCTTCATAACTCTTCCCAGTAGCTCCACTAAATTATTGCAAAGCCCATTTAAAGTGAGATTGTTCAGAATGAACAATCTTTTCTTAGGAAGGAGTATGTTTTTGCAGTTCAACTCAATGCATTTATTGATATTACCATATCTAATATAGTGATAGGGTGTTTCTGTCTATCTCTATCTCTGTCTCTCTTAAAAACAAGATTATTGGCAGGGCGTGGTGGTGCGGACCTGCAGTCCCAGCTACTCAGAAGGTTGAGGAGGCAAGACTGTGGGAGCCCAGGAGTTCAAGACCAGTCTGGGCAACATAGTGAAACCCTGTCTGTAAAAATGAAAACAAAAAGATTATCAAGGCGATGTTTCAAAAGGGTTTATAAATATTTTACCATTTGTATAAAATTTCAAACCATGCAACTAATGCTAAATATTGCTAATGGATACTTGAATATATGATAAAGTATAAAACAGGTGTGGAAATGATGAACCCACGATTCAGGAAAATGCTTAAAACAATTCAACATCTGGAAACCACTCATGGCATGGAGTAGGTACTGAATAAATACTGTTAAATAAACAACTGGCACTATTTGGAGAAGGTGGAAGAATAAAAGTAAGTGAGGTGTGCTGAGACTTTGATTTTAATATCTTATTTCTTAGGCTGAGTGTTACACAGGCATTTGTAATCATATATACTTTTGTACACTTGAAATACATATATTTGTGTGTGTAGATGTGTCAGAGTCTCACTCTGTTGCTGAGGCCGGAGTGCAATGGTATGATCTTGGCTCACTGCAACCTCTGCCTCTCAGGTTCAAGTGATTTTCGTGCCTCCGTCTCATGAGTAGCGGAGACTACAGGCAAGCACCACCACACCAGCTAATTTTTGTATTTTCAGTAGAGACACAGTTTTGCCATGTTGCCCAGGCTGGTCTTGAATTCCTGGCCTCAAGTGATCCGCCCACCTCGGCCTCCCAAATGCTGGAATTACAGGCATGAGCCACTGTGCCTGGTCTGAAATATTTCATAATGTAAAAAACTAAACCCAAATGCAGATGTCCACTTTCAAGGCGCTCATAGGCCAGACCTAGGATTATTGCTACTAACTGATATTTATTATCCCAGCACCAGCATGTTTGGCTGTGTGTCATGGGTAAGTTACTCACCTTCTCTGAGACAGTGTCATCATTGTAAAATAGGGATAAAAGAGTTTAGATCCTGCAGAGTCCTTCAGATTAAAGGAAATAATCAGTACGTGGCACTGAGTACTTGGAATATATTAAATCGTGTGTGCTCAGAGATGTGATTGCATACAGCATCTTGGATCTGTCCAGCAACTCTATGAAGATGAGGAAACAGACTCAGGCGGGTCAGAGCCAGTACATGTTTCTGGAATTTGAACCCAAACGTTCCCCTTTCTCTTATCCAGGCTGAGTGCTAAAGGAGTTGTAAGAATGGAATTTGCCTGTTGTCTACGTCTCCCTCTCTTTTTCTTCCTCTGTGTCCTCTGAATATCTAGCACCAGTGGGACTTTACAGTGTTGGCCTCAATGCTGTAGCATGCTGTGTGCACAGTTGTCTTCACCTCCCTGAGTTAGTAGAGTGTGCCCCAACTCTGCCCTGTGGCCAGCCCATGTGCCTTACAACTTTCTGTTGCCAGAAGAGAGCCTTGCTCATTCTCTAGACTCAACCAACAAAAGCTGCCTGCCATTTTCAGAATGCCCATGAGCAGTGAGAAATGCAGAGCTGTGTCCTGAGCTTGGCAGCCATCTTGCCTGGTGTTAACAAAGAGTAATTAAGTGATCTCACAAAACTCAGTGGTGGAGGTTGTGGTTCAGAGCAAGCTGGGTCAATGCCAAGGCTACTTTGGCTTCATCTGGTCCATAGCCCCACATTTCTCTTCTGATGGTTCAGTTCCAGGAATGAGATCCAATCTGAGTGCAAGAAGACTTGGGTTTGAATCTGTCTCCTCCAATCACTAGCTGTGCGCTCGGAAAAGTGACTTAACCTCCTGAGCTGCTGTTTCCTCATCTTAAATGGTGATAGTAATCTTTCCTTACCTTAAGGTTGTTGAGCAGCTTAAATAATATAATGAGTTGAAAGTTTTTTGTAGGATCTGTTATTAGGAGTCCAAATAGTGTCTTATAAACAAGAGGATAGAAATTAAAAAAAACAGGATTCTGAAGGCTGGACTCATTGCATTCCTTGCAAACTACCCACTGAGCCCCAACTCTTCTGTTGGCTCAAAGTCACTTCTCAGAGTAAACCACATTGTCCTGAACCCTGCACTTGCCAACATCTCCTCCTCTTCCCTGATGTCAGCTCTGGGCTGGAGTTGTGGTGGGTGAGGGAAAGGCAGGATAAACCAAAAATTGATGTTTTAAGAAAACCTATGGTATTCTTGGATGCAAAGGCATGAGAGTGATACATTGGACTTTGGGGCTTGGGGGAAAGGGTGCGGGGTGGCGAGGGAGAAAAGACTACACATTGGGTATAGTGTACACTGCTCGGGAGATGGGTTCACCAAAATCTCAGAAATTACCCCTAAAGAACTGATTCAGGTAACAAAACACCACCTGTTCCCCAAAAACCTATTGAAATAAAAACAGAAAATTTAAAAAGTGAGAAAACCTATGGTATTCTTGGAAGAAGCGCAGTGGCGAAGTGGAGTAGACGCAGACGTGGAAGTAATGTGAACTTTGGTAAGTTGCTGAACATCTGAGGATGATTTCTCTCATCTGTCAATCAGGGAACAAAATCCCTTACTTGTACAATGAGTATTGTAAGGATCAATTCAGATGATGCATGTAAAGATGCAATGTGGGACTGGCAAGTAGTAAGCATTCCATAAATGGCAGCTATTAATAAGTAATAATCACCAAGTGGTGGGCTGCCTTTCATGAGAACATTCCCAGCAAGCTGCTCCTTGGAGCCATCTCTGTCCAGTTCTTTCTTTCCAAGGCTTTTCTGGATATTCATTTATCCCAGGTTTCTCCTGTCTCAGGAGCGAGGACCCCCAGAGTGGAGCTTGCATGAGGATAGACTTGGAGGGCTTTTTTTTTAGAGCTATGACTTTGAATGGTCTCTTCATCGATGCTGACATATGAGGGCTGGTGGAAGTGGTCATGTCTTAAAATGTCTGATGTCTGGAAACACAGAGATGTGTACACAAAACATTCATTCATTCAAGATGGAATTAGTGCCCAAGACACAGAGGCAGGGGCTAAATAGCAAACAAGGCTTGATTCCTGCCTTCATAGAGCTTACTGTCTTGTAGGGGAAACATGAGTAAATTCAGCAGAGTAAGGGCTCTAATTGGGTAAATGGTGGCTGGGCTGCCCATGTCCTTGGGGTGGTGGGAAGGCTGCTGATCTGGTATGCCAGGAGACCTGAGTTTTGATGCAGGCTCTGTGACTTTGAGCAGGTCGTTTCCAACTTCGGAGCTTCCATTTCCCTAGCTGAAAATGGGGCGCTTGCCATACTTGATGCTGTACTCTGAGTCTTTGCAACTCTGACATCTTTATTTCTTTTGGTCACTCAGAGACTCCAGGATTGGGAGAACGACCTGTGTTCTGATTTAAAGTGTGACTCTAATAATTTCAAAAAGAAAGGGACTGAAAGGGACAAACGTGTTTCTGTTTATTTTCCATCCTTCTTTGGGGAAGTGTAACATTTGAAATCAAATTCTCATTGGCTTAGCCAATGTATAGACTTCCAGGGGAAATTCTCACTGCCCAGAGAAGTGACTAAAAATGACCATTGCAGCCGAAAGGAGAACTTTTTAAAAAAAATCTATGCTCTACAGATGGATGAAGTGCTGCTGCACATGGACAGAGTGGATCTAGACATTCAGCATGAGCCCAGAGATACTGGGAATGGATTGGCTAAGCATAGACAGGGTGACCTATTGAGGTTCACTGTGGTCCTGATCTATGTGGCCTCTTCCTAAGGGAAGATTTTTCTTAAGGTTGTTTCCTTTTCTAGCAGATATTTGTGAAGAAACTGCATCTGTAGCCTCATTTTGTTCTTACAATGACCCTGATGGATGGGAGGCAGAGGGATGATGATCAGTAAGAGCTGGCAAAGCACCAGGAACTAGTGAGAGCAGGACACCTTTTCCACTGCCAGGTAAATGAACCTAGTGACCATTGGCACCATGGGTGAGGGGACTGCCTGGCAGGAGCTGTGGCCGTAGCTAGGGGGTTACAGCTATAGCCACAACCTTGGCCCTTTAGGGAGGGAGAGGGGAAATAAAGAGTTCATATCACCCTCCTCTTTCCCTGGAGTCTCCTGCTGGTACCTTGCATTGGCTGAGTCTAACTGGAAGCCAGAGGGCAAAGGAGGTACCCTTTCCAGCTCTGCAAATTCTCTTCAGACAGGGTCGGGATTTCTGGAGAGAATCTGCAGAATTGGAAAGCAGAGCAGAATCAATGCCAAGCAAGAGACTCTGCAGACTCTCACAGCCTTGGGACCTGAGAAAGCAGGTCTCTAGTGAGCTGTCACTGAAGTCTGTGGATCTGGCCCCCTCTTACTTTCTCTCCTACAGCAGCAGCAAAGGAGCCATGGGCCAAAGGGACTTGATGGGTAGAAGTGGACCCACATTCTAAAGAGGAATGGAAGAGAAACCTGATTTCTTTGACTTGCCCTGCTCCTGAAGATGAGGAGCAGGCACAGACCAGCCCTCTCCACAAAGACAGATATATTCTTCCATTCATGGGAGGGGTAGTAGAGACTAACATTTGTTAAGTGTCTATTACATGAAGGGTATGGAGGTAGGCCCTTCATGGGTGTAGCCTCTTTTAATCCTTTGGTGATCAACTCATGAAAATAAACAGCTCCAGAGCCAGCTGTCTTTGGAGAGTGTAGGCAGGCCCGGCTCTGGGAAACCCGGTGACAGTGACCTAGTTTGACTTCCAAGTCTTCTCTCTTCTTCGATTCTGGTGAGCGCCACTCTAGCCCCATAGTATGGCCAAGCACCCAGTTACTGCTTCCATCGGGAGGAAATAAAATACCTGATGAATTTCTTCACTCAAGGTGTTAGGAACTTAATGTGTTCTCCCTGTCCCCCCACTGGGAGAATTTGTGTTTTCTAAGACAGTCAGAGAGTGGGTGGTGCTGAACTCAAAGGAGTGAATCACTAATAGTGGAATCCCAGGCATTCAGGGAGGTCCTATTTCTGGGGTGGGTTCCTTCCTGACACTTCATTTTCTACAAAGGTAGCAGCCACCTGTTGTCTCCAGAAAGGAGGCTGTCCCTGTGGGTGTGGTGATGGTGGGAAAGGAGAGGCACCTGCAGGCTGAAGCCAATGTCATCTGATTTTCAAAACCAAATCTGTCCCTTCAAAGGAGAAGCGGCTTAAAAATCCACACAGCCTCCCGAGTGGAGGGAAGAATTCCCTCTCTCCTCTCTGAAACAGGGTTCCCTTCACCCAGAACACAGTGCTGTTGTTATGCAATGTCCCTGTTGGCAAAGATATTTGAGCCCGTTGTTTTCAGGTCTGTGTCATTTCCAAGAAAGAGCTGTGGCCTTTGAGTAGGACTGGGCTCCTGAAGAGGGGCCCTGGTGCCAAATGAGGGAGCCAAGAAAAGGCAGAGAAGAGGAAAGTCCTGACTTTTACACGAAGATAAGACAGCCAGCCCTGTGGCAGCCAGATGGCAGCCCTGTTGCTCTGTAGTGGCCTTGGGGTCAAACTAGGGGCAGAGCTGGGCTGAAGGCAGGAAGGCCAGGACAAGACAGGTGAGAAGGGCAAAGTCTCCTGCAACCTGGTGAGAGGATGTGGGCTAAGCCACTCTCATCTGGAGCTAAAGTCTTGGTGGAGAATGGCCCTCAACATTCAAGTTCACACCCATGGATTGTAAAAGGCAGAGCTGTGGGGAAAGGTTTTTCCCATTATACTTAATAACATCATCAACAACAATAATCACTACTACCATTTATTGAGCATTGACTCAAAAGACAGGCCCTTTATGAAAATTATTTACTTAAATCCTTACAAAGCTTCTATTCATTCACCCAACACATATTTATTGAGTTCCTACTATGAGTCAGGCATTATTCTAGGTGCTTAGTTTAGATCAAGGGACAGGACAGACAAAATCTCTGTTCTGGTAGCAGGGCTACTACATGCAATTAACAGCACACATCTCTAGAGGGAGTCACACACATGGGCCACCTTATGATTGGTGTGCCCTGAGGTTGAGCATCCTGGCAGCCCCTTTCTGTGACATTTGCATTCTAGCGAAGGGAGTCTAATACCAATGAAGTAGATGTCATTATCCCCGGACTACAGTTTAGGAGACAGAGACACATAGAAGTTAAGTAATTTGCTGAGTTTTTCAGCCAAAAATGACCCATGATTTATACGGAAGTCAGTCCTTGCAATTCACCTGTGCCACGTACTTGCCTTGCTCTCCCTGGTGGGCACAGGGAGGAGGGAGTAGACAGGCTGACCAGGTGAGCGCTGGGCTGGCTGGCCAAGTAGAGGCACCATGTCCTGACTGGGTGAACAAAGACTGGGTAGAAGGTAACAGAATCCCTTGGTGAGTCTAACTTAGCTATGGGGAGGCTTGCTGACTGCAGCTGCCTCCATGCAGAGGGTGGGGTGTCTGGCCTTTAATCCTCCCCAGCTGAGGATTTAGTCAAAGAAGCTTGTCTCTGGGGATAGCCTGTGGTCTTGAAGGGCCAGAGTTAGCTATCAGTTCATCCATTTATTTATCATTCATTCATTATTTTTTAAAAATTTCCTAGTTACTTTTGGAGGCAGAGAAGTGGGTCCAGAGACCTAGAGGTTTGCAAGGGTAACTTCTAAACTCCTTTGGTTCAGAACAGAATAGAAAGTGTCCTCGGGTGACCTTGGGTCTGCTTCCCAAGTAAATTGAGCATACGCAGCAAGAACAAAGACTGCCCTCTACTCTGGTGAGCTCAGCCTGCTAGGCTTGGGTCTAGATTTTATAGCAATGAGCTTTGGGCCAGACAGGGTACTATCCCAGACATGACATAGGGAGAACCTTGTCTATATTCCTCCGTCTTTGTCCAAGCCTGCTGTGTCCTTCCTCTTGATGAGGAATAAAGACGGCCTCTGGGTGTGCATCCTCTTCCTTCTTCCATGCCCAGATGTACCTGTGTGTGTGCAGCGGGCTTCTGAGACCTGGGCAGGGATGACACAGACTGCAAGCCAGATGCTTGGGATGCCAATCCTGGGACTTTGAGGGGGAAGAGAGGTTCTGAGGGGCATCTCTCTATGGGACAGAGTCAAATGGAGCACATGCAAGTCCCTTGGAAGGCTGGTATCTAAGTGTTAGTCACACAGTGTCCATTCTCCCTCCATTGTTTGAATTTCTCCTTCTCTATCCTTCCATCTTTACTGGCACCTTGAGAAAGGATGGTGTAGGTGAATTAGTGGTAAAAAGGGCCATGTGATTTCTTTCTTGGGCCCAGTGTGATGCTTCTAGTTAGGCTAACGTGGGTCCTGGGACTCTTCCCGAGATTTTGTGGAAAAGTCTTTGTATCTGTGCTGGTAACAGAAGAAGGAAACCAGAGTTAGGGCTGGTGGGATGAAGCAGTGGGAACACCAATTTCTCCTTTTGTCAGATTCAGGGATTTCTTTCTGTCAGAGACATCCGTGGGGGAGGGATGGGATTGGGAGTGAGGAGAATCCCTTTCCTCTCCTCTCACCATCTGGTGGTCCCAGTGCCCACACACCAGCTCATTGGATGGACGTTTTGATTCCTTTAAGATGTACATTCTTTAAATCATTGTCATTAGCTCCCTGGAGAAAATGGAGAAACTGAGATATTAGTGAGAAAACATAAAGTTAATTGTGTGATGGAGACTGGGAGAAGGGGAATGTTAGAAGGAAGTGAGCAGGGTCTGCTAAAAGGGAACTTTATCTTCTTCTCAATTTTGCCTAAGACTCATGTTACCTGGGCAGTCTCTTTTTGGGAGAGAAGTTTTCATGACAGTTTGGGCCAGGGATGGCAAATAAATGCCTGACGTGGTTGCTGCCAGCCCCTGTCTCCCGACACGTTAGCAAGGGCGCACACCACTTCTCCTCTCTGTGACCATAGACTCAGACCCATTGCAATCCAGCATCCTGCATGGCCCCATTGGTCAGAGTTGACATTTGCAATGAAGCCACTTCTGTATGCCTGGTTAGGCCTTTTGCTATGAATTCTCTGGAGTAAACTATTTCCAAGGGGCTACATCTTATTCTTGTGACTTCCATGGGATTTGGAGCCCCAGAAGACAATCCGGTATGGATTCACAAAATGCTCTCTAAATTTCATGGCTGTCAGTGCGTACTAAGCCTGACTGACTCACTGGTATCTGTTTGTTTCCTCCACTGACACAGCTGGTTCTTAGGCTCAGCAGGAGTTTGGGCTGAGACCTCTCATTGCTCCACATTCCCTCTGTTACTAATGAGGCGTTGTTCCTTAATTACTAGATGCTGGATACTAGAATTGCTTTTCTTTGTTTCAGGGGATTTAGCAAAGGGCTTATAAATATTTCTTGTGTTGGGCATGAACTGCCTAATTTTTTCATTCTTCAGGTCACTGAGCAGACAATCAAGGCAAATCAAATTTGCTGGGAATCAGAATGAAGGGAGACTAGGAAAAGTGATGCCTAGAACACCAACAGTGTGGGATCATCTTCATTGTCCCTTTCAGAGCCTTGGATATAAGTCCTCTGGATATGCTCTGCTTGTTTATTTAAAGGAAAAAATTATCAGAATGTGGGAGATATGGGTGCTTTGGGTAATTTCATATTCTAATTGAAGAACATGAATGAAATTATAATATTAAACCACTAGTAGCCTTTGCTGTAAAAAACTCTTCCAAAATAGCTGAGTCTAAGTTTCCTGCCTCAGTGTGTCCTACCTCCTGTGTTTGAGTCCTTAATAATCCAGAGTTTCAAGGTCCCAGTGTCCTAATCTTGAAAAGCAGAAACTTTAGAAGTTTGCTGAAGTTTATTAGTTGGCTATATGCTCCATCAAGAAATTGTCCTTTTTGGATTAAATTCAAGATAGATTTAAAAAATCATTTGTTTCTTTATCATGAAAACTAAAAAATTAATTGAAGGTAGAGGCTAGTTGGAATTCCAGTTAATAGATGGATTTCTTCCTTCTTAAAGAAACCTGTGTCCAAGGGTAAACTGCATCCTGGTGGTCTGTGCTGGCCACATTCAGCAAAAAATGGTCTGAGGTTTTGAAGGTCATCATTCTCAAGACTGTCCCTGCCAACACATTCTGTGATTCCAGGAGGTCACCTGACCTTTATGAGCCTCAGTTTCCTCCTCTGTAAAATGGGCAAGGTAATCACGCTGGGCAAAATATTTAACCTAAGTGAGGAAAATGTATGATTAGTGCCCTGAAAAACATGTGGAAGGACGTTAGACATATTTTATTCAATATCATGTTGAAATTAGTTTTAAAAAGAAGACCTATTGGATTTTCCAAGAACAACTAAACTGATTCCTTGCAGACAGTTTAGAGAATATAGAAAATTAGAAATAGGAAAGAGTAAAGCAAAACAAAAACCATCAAACAAAGTCTACTCAAGTACAGGTACTCTTAACTTTTGGTTTATTTCCTTCTAGTCATTTTTAGGTGCATTTTAAAATTGTGGTAAAATATATGTAACATAGAATTTACCATTGTAGCCATTTTTAAGTGTAGAGTTCAGTGGCATTAAGTACATTTATATTGCTATGTAACCATCACCACCATCTGTCACCCCAGACTGAAACTCCATGTCCATTAAACAATAATTTCCCATCCACCTCTCTTTACCCTGGCGACCACCATTTTTTACTTTCTGTCTCTATGAATTTGACTTTCTTGGTGCCTCTTACAAGTGGGATCATTTTTAGTCATTTTTATAATAGGTTCCCTTTAAAAATATGAATGAAGCCTAATGAATATTGAATTTAGTGTACTGGTTTCTTTGAACATTTCAGCATCATAAGCATGTTTTTGTATTCTATATTCTTCTTGTATTGCTATATTCTCTATAGGAGTATATATATACACATACACACACACACACACATATATATATATACATATATATTTTTTAAGACGGAGTCCCACTCTGTAGCCCAGGCTGGAGTGCAGTGGCACAATTTCAGCTCACTGCAACCTCCACCTACTGGGTTCAAGTGATTCTCCTGCCTCAGCCTTCCAAGTAGCTAGGACCACAGGTGCACACCACCATGCTCGGCTAATTTTTTTTTTTTTTTTTTTTTAATTGAGACGGAGTCTCACTCTGTCGCCCAGGCTGGAGTGCAGCAGCGCGATCTCGGTTTACTGCAAGCTCCGCCTTCTGGGTTCACGCCATTCTCCTGCCTCAGCCTCCCGACTAGCTGGGACTACAGGCACCTGCCACCACACTTGCCTAATTTTTTTGTATGTTCAGTAGAGACGGGGTTTCACCAGGATGGTTTTTGTATTTTTAGCAGACATGGGGTTTCACCATGTTGGCCAGACTGGTCTTGAACTCCTAACCTCAGGTGATCCGCCTGCCTTGGCCTCCCAAAGTGCTGGGATTACAGGTGTGAGCCACTGGCCCCCGTGTTGAACATCATTTTTAATCGCTGAAGATTATAGAATCCAGTGGGTGCACCATCCATTATTAGTCTTCTGTTGTTTCCAAATATTTGCTGTTTCAAATAGTGTTGTGAAAACGTATTTTTGTGTTGAACTTTTATCATATTGAGAGGCACTTCCTCTGTGCAGAATCAAGAAATTAATTACTGGTTTCTAAGAAATGTGAAACTTTCAGGCTCGTAATCTGTGTTACCAAATGGTTAGGAAAAAATGCTCAGAAGGTGCCATTCACAGATGGAGTGGGCTTCCACCAGGGGCTGTGAAGCTCTAATCTCAAAGAATGTCGACTACTGGTAGGGCTGATTCAAGTATTAGATAGCTAGGAAGGGTCGTGAAGCTTCCAAAATGCCTATGTAGGAGAGGCTTAGGGGTGCTGATCTCTTCATAATGGGTGTTGGGAGTTTTCCTGGAAACAGCATGCACAGATCAAGCACTGTTCTTTCCTTTAGCTTGTGTGTTTATCTGGGGACGACTTGGAGGATTGCTAAATGGAGATTATGGGGAATCTAAAGCCACACTCCAAATTGCCCCTTGGTTCCCGTACCTGGGGGACAGTTGACACTAGTCAGACTTCTCCCATCTCTGAGATTTTGTGATTCTAGGACTCTTGCCACTGCACAGACTCCAGCTGGACCCAGGGACTCCAGCTTCTCACATCACCCTGGTTCATCCATAACTCTCTTTTGTTTCATCTCAAACATCACTGAGAGATGGCTGCCTCCTCTCCCTTCCCAGGAAAGCGCATGTCACAATAAGCACGCCTGTGCTTCTCATCAGTGCTTTCTTGGTAGCACCATCTGACAAACACTGCTTGTGGCTGCCTTCAGCTGCTCTCCAAGAAGACGTCATAACCATGAGAGAGATCTGAATCAGCCCATATTTTCCCCTGTGGCACTGTGTGCTTTGGCTGCCTGGCCAGAAAGCTGGGACTGTATTTACCTATCATTTTGATACTATCTTGGGGTGTAATTGGAATTGAGCTCTTAGTGTGGAAATTCTTACTCAGAACACAAAGGATTGAAGAGCGCTTGGAGGCTGAACTCTGGAAGGACTCTTCCCTGAGGCCTGTTGGCATCTGGCTCTTGTTTCTTGGAGCACTGGTATGGCCCATAGGTGGGTGTTTCCTTTGGGAGCAATTTCTTGCTTTTTCAGTAGCTCTGGGCTGTCATTGAGCCCACTGTTCCTTGTCTTCTCGGCATTGTTTCGTGATGATGTGGGTGAATTGCTCCACAGTTTAATTCCAGTGGTAGAGCAGTCGCCATTTGTTGGTTTCTGGTTTCTATGGGAACTCTGGTCTGCGTCTCACTGTGTTTCCCTTGAACATGTCTGGGGTTCCTTCAAACAGTTTCATGTCTCTCTGAGTGTGGAGACTCAGATTCCAACTCAAATTCTAAGTCAATGGTCTCAGCCTTTAGAATCACAGAAGGAGGCCAGGTGTGGTGGCTCACGCCTGTAATCCCAGGACTTTGGGAGGCCTACGCAGGTGGGTCACCTAAGGTCAGGAGCTTGAGACCAGCCTGGTCAACACAGTGAAACCCCGTCTCTACTAAAAATACAAAAATTAGCCAGATGTGGTGGCATGTGCCTGTAATCCCAGCTACTCAGGAGGCTGAGGCAGAGGCAGGAGAATCACTTGAACCCAGGAAGTGGAGGTTGCAGTGAGTCGACATTGTGCCGTTGCACTCTAGCCTGAGCAACAGAGCGAGATTCCATCTCAAAAAAAAAAAAAAAAAAAGAACCACAGGAAGGAGAGATCATATATGACCCATATGTATGAAAAGTCCTGTCATTGCTACCCACACCAACAATATTAGTGGAAAAATATCTTCAAAGGACATTCGTTTCAATGATATATGAGATTTGTTTCCTTCCTTAATTTTTCCCTGTACAGCTATGTAATGATTTTTTAAATCAGATCCTCTTTCCCCCCTATTAATTGTATTTATAGGATGGATTAATGCTGACACAATAGCAAATGATGTATGCACATTTAACACATTTCATGAAGGCATGAAAGGGCACACAATAAATTCTGTGAAATCCACATTAGATCATGCCTCTCCTTTCTCTATTGAGAGGTGGGCTCTGACAGTGCTCAAGAGAGAAAAAAAATCAAGTTGTGACTGTTTTAAAAAATATTTTAAGTGTTAAACTATTTATTATGGAACTTAAAACATACACAGAAGTTGGCAGAATAACATCGTGTACCCTAAATATCTATCTCCAAACCTCAACAGTGATCAACCTGTGGTCAGTTCTGCCTCTTCTGGCTCCCATCTGCTCTCTGTCTCCAGTTTATTCTGAAGCATGTCTCAGACATCCTGTCACTTCAGTATTGCACTATGTATGCCCTAAAGGTAAGCATTCCCTTTACAACATAGATCTACTTTTTAAATGAAGGACAATTAGTGGATTTTCTTAAGGGTTTTAGAAAGGGAAGAGACTATATTTCTTTAATTTAAAAATGTATCATACAACTAATCTGTTTACTGTTTCTAACACTGATACCGTAGTAACAGGATTATTCTATTATATATAGATTAGTGAGATCAGTTTGTCAGATAAACTTAGAAGGGCCATTAAGAAAGTTATGTCATCATTGTTAGTCACTTGCTGAAACCAAGACTTTAATTCTGCAGAATATCATACCAGGATTCAGAATTGTACACACTGAATGTGTTTGTCCAGAGGTAATCTCAGATCCACTGTATATAGTTCTCCATTTGCCTAGCTATGGGGTTGGACATGTCAGTTTTTTCAGACCAGGGATCTTCTAGCTTTTTTTTTTTTTTTTTTGAGACAGAGTCTCTGTTGCCTGTGCTGGAGTGCAGTGGTGCAATCTCTGCTCATTGCACCCTCTACCTCCCAGGTTCAAGTGATTCTCATGTCCCAGCCTCCTGAGTAGTAGCTGGGACTATAGGCACCTGCCACCATGCCTGGCTATTTTTTTTTTTAATCTTTAATAGAGACGGGGTTTTGCCATGTTGGCCAGGCTAGTCTTGAACTCCTGATCTTAGGAGATCCACCTGCCTTGGCCTCCCAAAGCTGGAATTACAGGCGTGAGCCACTGCACCTGGCCTCCTAACTGTTTGGCTGCACACTTCTATCAGTAGATAATTAAGCATGTACCCATACTATTTTCCACAATATAACTTATTTACATATAAATTGCATTATGTACTCAATTATGCTGGTAAATTAAGTATATTATAAAAGAGAAACTAAAAGGATGAAATGAGAAGTAAAAATGAATGTCAATTCTGATATCTTCATCTTCCCCTCAGTGGATCCTCTTGTACATACCCCAATTTGCAGACCACTGGAGGAGGCTATGGGAGGCAATATTATATCCCAGTGAGATGTGTGGGTTGTAAAGCCGAACAGCCTGAGTCCACATCCCAGCTCCACCACTCCTTAGTTCTGTGATCTTGGAAACATCACTTAACCTCGCTGAATCTGTCTTCTCACCTGTAATATGAGGGCATTAAATCCTTACATGTTATTGTAAGGTTAAATTCTTAGATAGTGCCTATGGTAAGCATGCAATACATTTTAGCCAATAATAATAGTAATGATAATAACGCATTCCTAGAGGGCTGGGATGGATCTAGATTTTTCCTCCCCTTTTAATGGAGGATGGCAGCATGATACGTGAATTTACACTTCCTCAGACATTGATGGTGCTGGTGATGGTAATGATGGTGAGGCTGCAATGATGGTTTCAGGAATGGGTGTGTTGGGCGTGATGAATAGCCTGACATATATTGTCACTCGTTTAGTTTATCTGCATTGATGATGATGCTGATGATATGATGACTGTTACAGGGATGGTCACATTGTGGGTGATGAATATGACCAGAAAGGGAAGACTTTTACAGTTCCTACCTGAACTACAACATCGATATTTTCATTTGTCTTTCCTAGGAACCCTTATCTTAATCACCTGACCAATATGCTGATGGCTAACATGTTGTGCCCTGCCTTTCTTCCGGGCCTCTCTGCTTTGTTGATCTGTTTTGCTGGTGTGCCCCCCACTGTGCTCTTGGGTCTCTGTCTCTTGGTAAAGCCTAGTATTGCGGTTGCTGTACACAAACCCCGTAGATGGAGTAAGCTCTCTGTTCACTGCAGGGCCATTCATCTCCCAGCAACTATTTTATTCTTATGTCAGGAGACTTGCCTCTCAGCCCCTGGGGACCACGCAAAGAGTGCTGGAAACCTACGGAGTATGACCCTTTGTGGCCTTATGCAAGAAGTTAACTGTGTCTTTCCCGTCATGAGAGAGGACAGACATTGTAGTAATCAAACGCATAACACTTGTGCAAAACCGGGGGTAATGCCCAAAACCTGGTTAGGCAGGGGCGCCTGGAACATGCTTGTCCAGGAAATTTTCCACTCAGTTCTGCTGCCTCCATGTCCCAGATGATCACAGAAGCCTCCTGGGAAGCGTTGAATCGCCCCTCGCCTGGGGATCCCAAGAAAGCTGCAGAGGAAAGACTTTCTTTTCCAAGATCAGAACAAAGGAAGGTTAGCATTGTGCCCAGCAGTGCCAAAAGGTAAGGCTGGATTAAAATAAGAATTTGCCTTAAGCTCTTTTTCTGGGGGCTTGTTTTTTTCATTAACCTTGTTGGCTGGACTTTAGGGAAGTATGCACTATCTTCTCCAGAAGTGCTTCAGATTTTAAATTTTTAAGAAATTCAAGAATCTGAGTTAGGCACTTTAGTGTAACCTCCTGGAAGCTTTTGTTCTAGGAATTGACTTGGAGATGAATCTTTTTAGCAAATTCTGACACAATAGTATCTCACAACCTTTTATTTTTTCTACAGACCACATGGTATCCACCTGGGATATTCTGAAAATGAACAGTGACACCTAAGAATATATACTTATCTCTTCATGCCAATTCTCCAAACCAGATGTTGCCCATGTCTTAAAATTACTTGCCTCCAATTTTAGGGCATGAAGTGTGAGATTCTGTAGCATGGGATTATATGTTCTTAAAATACTAAGTATATATAAATTATCCCTTAACATCTTTAACATGCTTTTTTTTTTTTTTTTTGGTAGAGACAGTATCTCTCTGTGTTGCTCAGGCCAGTCTTGAACTCCTGGACTCAAGAGATCCTCCCATCTCAACTTCCCAAAATGCTAGAATTACAGGGATGAGTCATCACACCTGGCCTAACATGAAATATTCCTTAACAGTATTCTTCAGGATAATATATTATTCTACAGATTTGAAATAATTTATCAGTTCTATACTTAATTACGAATATTCTTGGGAATAAAACATACTCATCCAATAAGCAAACAGTCATGCTATTCTAAATAATTTGGGATTGCCTTTCCAAGCATTTTTTTGGGGTTTCTTCAACTGATTGGGAGACCCCTGGCCAGGGAAAAGAAAGAAAATTTAATTTGTGACACTAATGGAATGGACTACATCCTTTTGGTGGAGACTCTATTGGGGACTTGTCACAGAGCTTATTTTCTAAACAGATGTGAAAAATGAAAGTCAGGCTGCTGTCTAGTTGGTAAGATAAAGCTTGCATTAATACTTGGCAGCATTATTTTGGCTAAAGTGTCAGATCAGACGCCCACATTATCACCTCCCCTTCCCAATTCCAACCGCCAATGATAGAAAAAAAATAAAAGACTAGGAATAGGTCCAGCAACTGGTGAATGGCTAAACAAAATGAGGTATATATATGCAATAGATTGTTATTGAATCATAATAGGAAATGAAGTACTGATACATGCTACAATATAGATGATCATCATAAACATCATGCTAAGTGAAAGAGGCCAGATGCAAAAATGTTACATACTGTATGATTCCATTTATTTGAAAAACTCAAAGTAGGCAAATCCATAGAGACAGAAAGTAGATTGGTAGTTTCCTGGTGCTGGGGAGGAGGCAGACTGGGAAGTGACTGCTTAATGAGTATGAAGTTTCCTTTTGGGATGATGAAAATGTCTTGGGACTTAGACAGAAGTGATGGTTGCACAACATTGTGAATGCACTAATTGCCATGGAGTTGTACACTTCAAAATGGCTAAAATAAATTCTATGTTATGTGAATTTTACCTGAATTTAAAGAAGAGTGGAAACAAACACCAAGGAAAAGGGAGGAAAGGAAACATTATTGAACAAGACATTTCGACGTTTTGGAATATGGAAAATGTATGGAGAAGTGGCAACTGACTTATCAGAGTGGCAGAAGAAATAGTCTACGTGACTGTGGGGAATGGGGTGGATGTGGAACCGGTGAGTAACAAGCCGCTTTACTGGGAAGAACTACAGAAAGATGGAGGCTTGAACACAGCTAGTGCTACTACAGGTAGCAGTAAACAGGGGGATTTGTTGAACTTCAGAATATAGAGAATTTTGATGTAAGAGGCTTTTTTATTTTTATTTTTTTATCATCTCAACCCAGGAGACTTTTTTTGTTCTCTAGGTGAGGGAAATCTAGAGACAGCCAAGTACAGGGTGCAATATTATCTAGAAAATAAGGAAGAGGTTTGAGTCTACAGATGAGCCTCCTACTCTCTTCCTGGAATGCTGGCAGCCAGGCTTAGATCAGCCTCTTCACCCTGCCCCAGGCAGAAGATGGGAAGATCCCTTTCTGGAGAAACTGACTCATCCAAGAGATAACAGCTCAGATTCTTACTTTTTAGAGCTCCCCAGTAAAATGCAGCTCACCACTTGAACAATTTCCAGTGATGACCCCTGATCAGGCCCTTACTACGAACCTCTGGATTTTACTTGGTTGTTTAGTATCTCAATGTTAAAGATCAGAAAAGAAAAAAGCAAACAACCCCATCAAAAAGTGGGCATATAATATGAACAGACAGTTCTCAAAAGAAGACATTTATGCAGCCAACAGACACATGAAAAAATGCTCATCATCACTGGCCATCAGAGAAATGCAAACCAAAACCACAATGAGATACCATCTCACACCAGTTAGAATGGCAATCATTAAAAAGTCAGGAAACAACAAGTGCTGGAGAGGATGTGGAGAAATAGGAACACTTTTACACTGTTGGTGGGACTGTAAACTAGTTCAACCACTGTGGAAGACAGTGTGGCAATTCCTCAAGGATCTAGAACTAGAAATACCATTTGACCCAGTCATCCTATTACTGGGTATATACCCAAAGGGTTTTAAATCATGCTGCTATAAAGACACATGGACACATGTTTATTGTGGCACTATTCACAACAGCAAAGACTTGGAACCAACCCAAATGTCCATCAATGACAGACTGGATTAAGAAAATGTAGCACATGTACACCATGGAATACTATGCAGCCATAGAAAAGGATGAGTTCTTGCACTTTGTAGGGACATGGATGCAGCTGGAAATCATCATTCTCAGCAAACTATCGCAAGAACAGAAAACCAAACACCGCATGTTCTCACTCATAGATGGGTATTGAGCAATGAAAACACTTGGATACAGAAAGGGGAACATCACACACCGGGGCCTGTTGTGGGGTGGGGGGAGCGGGGAGGGATAGCATTAGGAGATATACCTAATGTAAATGATGAGTTAATGGGTGCAGCACACCAACATGGCACATGTATACATACGTAGCAAACCTGCACGTTGTGCACATGTACCCTAGAACTTAAAGTATAGTAAAAAATTAAAATAAATAAATAAATAAATAAAAATAAAAGGTTTAGACCTGGGGGGGAAAAATAAAGATCAAAAGGCAGGATCACTTTTGAGGAAACTTCCAACTTTATTGAAATAATTTAAAAAAAAGAAGGGGAAAAAAAACTTGGTAGTGTAAAGAGCAGTGAAATGGCAGGGAAGTGAAAATTGAGTTAAAAAGCAGAAACTTTTATATAATTGTAATTCTTTGCAGAGATAAAGAAAGATATTGCATACCTAAAAGAAGTACAAGTTGCCATGGAAGCAGATTCATTAGTGAAGAGGAAAGAGATCTTGGAAATTAAAGACATAAAAGACAAAATAAAAATTAAAAAAAATTAAACAGAATTTAGAACTTAATGTTGAAATGATAGAACTTTAGATCTCAAAAACAACAACAGAGAATCAACCCAGGAGATTGTGTGTGACTAAAAGAAGTCTCAGAAAGATAATAGAGGAAAGGAAGGAATATTACAAGAAAAGTTTCAGGAATAAAATGTCACAGGCCTCCAGATTGATAAAATCCATCTTGTACCCCCCCAAAAAATGGACTTTTCAAGAACTGCATCAGAACCTATCCCTGTGAAAGGTTAGGACAAGTAGATCCTAAAATCTTCCAGAGGGAGTCCATACAAAGGACTTGAATGGCATTAGACTTCTCTATATCAATATTGGATGCTGAAAGTAAAAGAGTAATACCTTAAACTTGCTAAAAGGAAATTATTTTTAACTAGAATTTCATTTCCATCCCAATTTAAAAAACCCACTGTGAAGAAACAATTCAAATCTTCTCAGGCATATAATAACTGTAAAATTCTACCTCCTGTGCACCTAATCTTGGCAAGTATCTCAGGAAGATGCACTTTGCCAGAACAAGGACATAGTTCAAGAAAGTGGAAGAAATGAGATTTGGGAATCAGGAGATCACATGATACAGAGGCACAGCCAGAGGGGTCCCAGGGAGAGCATGTCCAGGGTGACAAGGAATGGGCAGCTTCAGAAAGGACAGCATCGGGGAAAAAACAAAATGAATATCTGATTGGCATAAACATTTGGAAAGTAGTATTAAAAATGTGTGTAACAGGTGTGTTGTTACATTTGCTGAAAAAGAATAAAAGGCACAAAAACCCCCAAGCAGATGAAAAGTAAAGAAGGCAATGGTTAACTCCTGGAAAAACAAAAAACAATATTCAAGAAAGGAAATGAAATCATGGTGTACTTCTTGACTAATGGGTGAAAAATGAAGATGTACATAGTTATTAAATTGCAAACATTTCTTATTGAGTTGACCCAAAGTTGTGACATTTGGAAGCAGGGGTAGGCACAGTGGGGTGTAAGAGACCTAAATCCTCACTTACCACAATGTCTAAAATTGCCATACCAAAGAATAGCAGCATAGTATATTATTTAGATATGTGGATGCAAATACCAGAAGAAAAATTAAAGGAAGTGAAAAATGCTCTCCTCTAGGAATAGGACAGGGAACGTTATAGGGAACAGATATTCTGCATTATCTCAATTAATTCTCACAACTGTGACCAAAGCTGTTTTGCTCTCCTTGTTTTACAGATGAGCAAACTCACAGAGGGATGTAACTTGCCTAGGGTCCTATAGCCAGCAGCTCATGAGTGTGGAATGGGGATTCAAACAAGGTCTAGGAGACTCCAAAACCCATGTGCTTAACCATGAAGTTTTACTACCTCTTCTCTGCTTCTTCATTAAGTATTTTTAGTGCCTAATTGCCCATGGTCTGTGCCAGGTGCAGTAAAGGAGGATTACACAGGTGCAATATGAGCCATGACTCTTGTTGATATCAGCACGTCAAAAATAAAGGCTAATGAGCACGTGAAAAGATGCTCAACATCACTAATCATTAGGGAAATGCAAAACTGCATTAAAATATCACTTCACATACATTAGGATGGCTACTATGAAAAAAACAGAAAATAACAAATGTTGGCAAGGATGTGGAATAACTGGAACACTCATGCACTGTTGGTGGGAATGTAAAATTGTGCAGCTGCTGTGGAAAACTGTATGATGGCTCTTCAAAAAATTAAAAAAATAGATTACTCATATAATCCCACAATTTCATTCCTGGATATATACTCCAAAGAATGGAGAAAACAGGATCTTGGAGAGATGTTTGTACACCCATGTTCATAGCAGCATTATTCACAATAGCTAACACCTGGCAGAACCCAAGTGTCCACCAATGAGTGAATGGATAAACAAAATGTGTTATATACACACAATGGGATATTAGTCTTAAAAAGAAAGGAAATTCTGATTTATGCCACCACATGGATGTGCCTTGAGGACATTATGCTAAATGAAATAAAGCCAGTCACAAAAGGACAAATATTATATGATTCCATTTATATCAGCTACTTAGAGTGGTCAAATTCATAGAGACAGAAAGTAGAATGGTGGTTGCCAGGAATGTAAAGGTGGGCATTTCTCAAAAAACTGAGAAATACAGAAAAATAAAAATCACTCAAACACTGTTTGCCATACTTCCACCCTGGTTTCTTTTAAATCTATTTTTCTTCTTCTTCTTTTTTTTTTTACTCAAAGAAATACATGTTTATAGTTTAAACACTCAAATAGTACTACAGGTTTGTAATAAACAAGAGCGGTCTAACTCCCTTCCTCCCAGCCCTGTGTTCTGTCCTTTCAGGTGTTGTTTCTGGTCTTTGTATTTCTCAAAAACATGCCTAAATGTATTTCCTGGCTCTTTTTGTATTATTTATTTATTTATTTATTATTTGTTGAGTTTATTGCCATATAGGGATTAGATCACTTACAGGGCCTTCCTCACACCGTGCTCACTTTCCCCACCTATATGCACATTTCTCTTTCCCTGTCCTCCTGGAAGTAATATTACTCTTTTAATTAAGACACAGGTCAGTATTTATGTTATGATTATGTAAATATTGTTTATGTAATGTGGTAGGGTTACTTACTTTATTTTTTTTAATTCCTTATCCTCCTTCACCCCCTCCAACCCCAACCCTAGTCTCATCCTGGAGTTCACAATTATCTCATTTTTCCTTTGCTTGGTTTTCTAAAATCTATCTCCTGGCTCTTTCTCTAACTCTTCTCTCAGTGAGGTCGTTTCTCAGCTCTACCTTTTCCCCTTGTTGACATTGCTCCAGAGCACTCTAACCTGCTCCAGTGGCTATTCTGCTTGGTCAGTCACTTGCCTCCTAGGTTTTCTTATCTCCTTCATCCTGGGGATTCTGGTCTCCCATTTCTTGTGTTAGACCAACTGTGTCCTGGATCCCATATCTTTCTGTCTCTTGGTTTATTTCTTTGCTTTGATTGAACATACTACCTATGACATTCCTAAGAAAGAATGAAAGAGAAATGATTTTTTTGAGTTGTTTGAAGAAAATTAAACTCACTACCCTGGAAGGATCATTGTGCCTTTATCTGTATAATGGATTCCCCTTACTCTTCTCAACCATAGACAGCTCTGTTCTGTCCCTTGAGCTCATGGTGAACCCATCCCCCAGGACAACATTTCTATGTGTCTTGGTCTGGCACGAGGTGACTATCTATTCCCAGCAAATGCCAATCAACACTTATCTTAATAATACCTTAGCCTCAACACCCAAGGTTTAAGTTGCATTAATCACCTAATAAAGAAACCTTCACAAGTGCTAATTACTAACCTAGTCCTTAAACTAGACTCATTTAAAGAGGTGGCATCTTAGAAGTTACAGTGTTTATAGTCATTCAACAAACATTTATTGTCAGCCATATAGAAGACACCATGCAAGGGCTTTACATGGGTTATCAGATGGAGTCCTCATGAAGGTCCTGTGAAGTGGGCATTATTGCCATTTGTAAATGAGTTTCAGAGAGATAAAACTTCTCATTCAACACATTTACTGAATATCTACTATGTGCTAGAAAATGAGGATACTGCAGGGGGCAGATGTACATGTCCCTGACCTCTTGGAGTTTCTAGTCTAACCTAGTCTGTTTCCAAGGGTAACAGATAGTCTATTAAATACATTTGAGACAAATGTCATGAAAAAGAAGTACAAGATGCTATGGGAATGTATAAAGGCCATAAGTTGTCCTAGTCTGGGGACTCAGAGGTGGTTTTTCTAAAGCAGTGCATTAAGTCTGCAGGATAAGGAAGAGCCAGCCAGATGAAATGAAGTCTATGGTTGGAGAGAGGGAGGGAAGAGCATGAGCAAAGGCTCACGAGCAGGGCTTTGCATATACGAAGAACTGAAAGGCCAATGTGGCTGGAACAAAGAATGGAGTGGTGTGGCATAAAGTGCAACAGAGACTGGGTTAGGGAGAAGACCATGAAGCATTTGTGCACTCTGTTAAAGAACCTGTATGCGACCTTGGTGGATGTGGGAGACATCACTGCTGAACTTGAGGGGCATCCCTGGAGATGGGGATAAATGGAGGGATGCAGGAGGTGTGAAGCAAGAGGCTTGTTCATGGTCAGAGCTGGCATCTGAACCCAGCTCTCATGACAAGTCTGCTGCTCTTTTTAGTACACAAAACCTGTTTCTTTCCCTGTGCGAGAATCAACAAGGTGCCTGCACATTTTTCTCTCCCAGTGCAGTCAGTGTTCAGGGACGCTAAGTTACACCCCAACAGCTGTGCAAAATCTGTTTCTCTCTTGTGCAGTGATGGAGGTGTTATGAAAGGTGTTACCTTATGTTGTGAAAAGTGTCACTCATTTGGGAAACTAGAACAAAACATAGTCACTGTCTTTAACAGCACACAGCCTAACAGAGGCAATAGGAGTGTAAATAGGGTCCCAAGCCAAAACTAAACATGAACAAGTTATAGAATCGTATACAATTCTTAGGGTCATAATTCCAGGGTTACATGTTTTGACTGTTTGACCACACTATATGCAGCAGTATCGTTAATGATCCTGGAACTAGGCAGCATTTTCCAAAGTAGACTTAAAATAGCATCACTCTTAGACTGGCCTGGTTCTCTGTCTTGGCTAGAAATTGTGCTCCTCAAGAATAATAAAACATTTAAAATCATCTTTATTTTTTAAGTTTAGATATTCTGCTAAATAATTGATCTTCATGAATTCATTGGTCAATGTTTTAAAACTTTCCCACGAACGGGCTTATTGGAAATGGAGGCAGAAAACAAGTGTTCAATAATATGACCACATGGCCTAAATTTCCTACAATATGTTTAGTTTACATGTGCAACACGTTTGTCAGACATACACCCAATTTTGGTTTGAAAATAGCATTGACTTCCCAGGAGTGGTATGTAGGGACTCAAGGGTCCTAGTATGTATGTCTCTAGTGGAAACTTTGGGGTTCAGTTTGAAAAGGCAATGGATCTCATGTGGATCCCTGTGATTCTCAGGGATTCTAGACTGAGCAGTCCCTTGTGGATGCTTGGGGAAGTCGGGCTGTGATCCTTACGGACCTTCTCTGAGCTGCCATACAGATGGGGCAGGGGGTGAATGATGGAAAAAGAACAAATGTTGCTGATGGTCCATGATTCGTCTGCAAATATTGTAAAACCCTGTACTACCTGGCTTATGCTTTAACAAAATAGCTTGAGGGACATTAAAAAAGTAGTGTTCCCTGGTGTGCTGGTAAATATTTATTGATACAAAGATTGTGTAATCACAATTTAAAATATATAGTACTCTTGATTATAGATTCCTTATAACTAATTGATCTCCATAGAATGCCCTTGTTGATTTTTGTTTGAGGCTCTTGTATCTATAGTGTATCCAGTCTATTACCGCAATTGACGAACAAGTGCCATTCTGATAAGAATGTGGGCTGAGATTTCCCTTTATGTTAATGAGTAAGAAGAAAGGGAAACAACAGAGCTAGACATCGGGCCTTCAATCATGTGTTAACAACACGAGCAACATTTTTGTTGGACTGGATAATAGTTTTTGAATACTGGAAGAATATTGCCTCAGTCTTTTTCTGCTATTCACCATGCATTGGCTACAGTCACATTTTAGAATTTAATTTACATTATTAACATTTCTCCACCACTTTTTATAAGTCTAGACTGGGGATTATTAAACTATGGTCTAGGGGCCATATCTGGTTCCCTGACCTGTTTTTGCATATAAAGTTTGCTGGAACACAACCATGTCCACTAGTTTTATATATTGTGTATGGCTGCTTTTGTATTACAATAGCAGAGGCAGAGTCGAGTAGGTTGGACAGAGATTGAATGGATGCAAAGTCAAAATTATTTAATATCTGGCCTTTTGCAAAATAAGTTTTATCAAGCCTTGGTCTGGACAGTCAACAAAACAATAAATCAAGCCTTGATCTGTAGTGTCGGCCAATTTCCATGGTGTAAATACTCCTACCATGGCCAGTTTCTATCCACCAATGTGACACAGCAAAACAGAGTTGGGAAGAGATATGTAAAGTGCACTATTATAGAGTATTCTCACTCTATAACTACAGTGGCCATGAATAACTTCCAGAGCACAGACAATAGTAAAATGTAGTCATAATTAAGAACTGGTAAGTTTTGAGTGTTTATTACCTTTGTTTCTAAATACAACTTACTTTATTGTAAGTTTATATTTTAATTTCTAATAATGGCTGGATTTAACAAATGGTTTGCAAAATCTCTGAGAACTTAACAATCAGTTATCATGAGTGGGCACTATTGCTTTCGTTCAGTGCCCAGCCGTCTTCTTTTTTCAGCCATTTCTCTGTCTCCAGGAGATAATCCCTTTTTTTCTTCTCAGCCTGTCTGCTTCCCAAAGTATCCTTGTTCTTTTCATGGCCCTCTGGTTACGCAGGGACCCCACTTTTTGCCAAACTAATCTTTTAAAGCATTTGTCCTACAGAGTACCATTCCCTTCCATCTGCTTCCCATCAATACTCTTATTTCCACAGGAGGGTTGATACCAAATGGCCAGCAACAATTTATAATAAGCTGTAAATGATTAATGGCCTGGAAACACTTTCATTTTAAAAAAAAGAGTCCTATTGATCCAAAGGTTGTAGGGTTTGAAAGTCTGGCAACATTGCAGGTGTGAGGAGCGTCTTTGGAATTCCTGGTTCTCCCCAAAAGGTTACTGTCTTCTCCAGTGACACACCACCAATCCAAGCGTGTACCCTGATGTTTCTCATTTCCCCTCAAAATGTTTCCTCTTCAATCTTTTTAGTTTTAGCTCTTTCTTTCCCCGGACTTGGGGAAAGAGTTCAAGAAATCATTCAGTTGTTTGTGCTTATCTGGAACTGTCAGCCCCTGACTTGTGTGGTCTTGGCTGGCATCTGAGCACACCTGGTGCATCGTCAGAATCAGTGTACTCTCAGTTCCTGCTTGGCTCTACTCTCTGGCACCATTCAGCTGTTTGTACTTATCTAGAACTGCCAATGGGAAGATCACATGGTCATTGAGAAACCGCACCCTGAAGAGATGGCTAGAAGCCTGGAGGGCATGCCCATCACAGCCTTGCCAGGAGTGGGAAATGTGGTGTGAAGCTCTTGGGGCTCACAGGACTCCCTCGGCATGGGGCACAGTGTAAGAAGGTCCACGTTGAAAATGCAGTGGGAGGCAGTTACATCAGGCTCCGGATCGATGATATTAAGGAACAAACCAGGCTGAGGGAAAAGGCGTCTGTGTTTCAGGAAGGATGTACTGAGCCTCATCCATGCTCCAGACTTTGTTTAGGCCCTGGGTTACAGCATGGAATAGAATGAAACCTCTGCTCTTTAGTTTCTTACATGTTGAATGGGTGAGACAGAAAGTAGCAATATGGTAAAGAGGCGGCAGCAGGGGAAGAGTGGTAGGAGGTCAGGTTAGAGAGGGGAGTGGGCTAGATCATGGAGCAACTGAGGTAAGATGGCAAGCCCTTGGAAGTTTTTCAGCAATAGGGTGTTATGTTCTGACTTATATCTTAAAAGAACAACTCTAGGCCAGGCGCGGTGGCTTACGCCTGTGATCCCAGCACTTTGGGAGGCCAAGGTGGGCAGATCACGAGGTCAGGAGATCGAGACCATCCAGGATAACATGGTGACACCCTGTGTGTACTAAAAATATAAAAAATTAGCCGGGTGTGGTGGCAGGCACCTGTAGTTCCAGCTATTAGAGAGGCTGAGGCAGGAGAGTGGTGTGAAGCCAGAAGGAGTTTGCAGTGAGCCGAGATCGTGTCACTGTACTCTAGCCTAGGGGACATAGCGAGACTCTGCCTCGGAAAAAAAAAAAAAAAAGAAAAAGAAAAGAAAAACTCTAGTTGTTGTACAAGGAGACCAGGTCAGAGGCTATTGCAATTGTCCAGGTGAAGATGGCTAGGCAGCGATAGAGGATGAGAAGTAGAAAATTCTGTGAAGGCAGAGATGACAGGATTTATAGATGGATTAGCTTATGAGAGGAAAAGAGGGACCCAGGGATGATGCCAAAGTTTTTGACTGGAGAAACTGGAGGAATGGAATTTCCACTTACTATGATGGGAAAGGTTGTAAAAGGATGACTTAGGGATTGGAGAAAACCAGGAGTTTGGATGTGGGCCTTAGACATTGCCATGCAGATGTTGAGTAGACAACTGCACATATGAGTTGGGAGTGCAGAGGGAGAGGCTGGGGTTCTGGGTATCAGTATATGCATCATCAGTGTCCACATGGCATTTAAAGGCATGAGACAAGATGACCTCCCCTTACAGAAAGATATTAGATCCAGAAGAGTAGTGGTCTGAGGACTGGGCTTTAGGCCCTGATGCTTAGAGGTGAGGACCCAGGAAAGGAGGCACAGAGAATCCTCTTTGTCAGGGCTATTTGGAAATGGTTCAGGTGGTGACTGGGTGAAAAGCCCTTTGAACAGCCTCAAAGACCCAGGCTGGTGGCCTGTTAGGCTGAGTCCTGTCATGCCTCGGAGGATATTGTAATATCTTGAAAAATTTCTCCCAGTCAAATTTAAATTAACATGAATGTCATATGGCTTTTTAGTATGTTCTACAGTCAAGCAAATAACAATTGGATAGGGTAGCTGCAGGAAGACTGGGTGCCTCTACAGTGGTCAGGTTGGAAGAACAAGGAATGAGTGATTGATCTCTTGCTAGTCCCCAAGGGGAGAAGCCACTGATAACTTCCTTGGAAGCACTTTGTACCTCACCTGACCCAGAGTAGATTAAATATTAAGTTTCCTCCCTTCTTTCAAGTCCTCATGCTACCATTGATAGTGCTGTGACTTCAGGAAAGTTGCTTAACTTTTCCAAACCTCTATTTCCTCATTACTAATGAGTAATAATTCCCACCATAGGGTATTTATAAAGATTAAATAATTTTAAATATGTTGAAGCATGTAGTGAATTGCAAAGGAATATGCAAATATAAGAGGTGGAAATAACTATGCCTATAATTGCATGGCTCAATTTACACAATAATAGATTTTCACACTTTGCATAAATAATGAGGGTTTTTATACTCAAGTCACTGAACTTACTATCTTCAGGATCCAAAATCCCCAAACAGGAGGCATCCCCTACTGTTAGGTCAAATATCTCTTGCCGGTTTAGAGAGTTAATGCAAGCCCCACTGCCTCCTGAGCTGGAAACATGAAACAGAAATTTCAGTTACCTAATCAACCCATTCTTTCTTCCTCTGGCTTCTGATAGGCCTCCTCCTTATCTTTGTAAACCCTCTAGCTGGTGATTAGTTGAAAGTGCCTCTGATCTCCGTCTTCTGCCTCCCATGATGTTGATAAAAAGCACAAGGGAACATGTAGAATGAAAACGATCCTGGTCCTGCCAGCCTGAATTATTAAAGCATGTCAGGCTAAAGTATGAGGTGTGTATATGTTGGGATGCAGAGTTGTGGAGATGGGAGAGAGCTGACTTACTCACATAAAGGTGAGAAGATCTAAGTTCTAGTCTTGAAATTCGCAAGCCATCTCTCTACAATATTTCCATTACTCAGTAAACTAAAGGCATTGGATCTAAGCTTTAAGGACCCTTCTAGTTCTTTCTGATTGGAATTCTGTGACTTCATCTTTTGGGGATTGGAAACTCATCACTCTGTCTAGTTATTTGTATATTATGCCACCAGATGGCAATGTTTCCTTAACCCCAAAGAAAGTTTTCATTCTGGTAAAAAAGTCAAGTTTTGTTGCCAACTTTTCCCCCTCTGAACATGCAAAAGAATGATTTTTCCGAAGCTATGGAGGAAAGGAAGAACTCTCCTTCTGAACATCTCAGGTGGTTTATGCTGGAAACAGACAGGACCCTGTTTAGAGAAGATCTCTCTCTTCCTCGCGGACTGGGAACTCCAGTTGGAACGATGTCTCCTGTGATTGCATATGGTGGGAGCTGGGAGATGTTGGAATTGGTGGGTCCTCAGGAGACTTGGGGGCAGGGGAGATGTGCCCTAGCTGGTGGGCCTGTGTGAGCCCTGCAAAACTCTGACTTGTAGAGGGGCATCAGATGCCAAGTTTTTCCCGACTTTGCAGAACTAGGAATTGCCAGATGCACTCATAGGGCAGCTAAAATGGTCCTGGCAGAATCAGCCTCTTTTGCTCATAAAGGTCAGAGACACAAGAAAGTGACATAAAGTCCAGCCCTTTTCTTGTGCAGATGGGGAAGTTGCGGCCTAGAGCAGATCAGCTCTCCTGATTCTATCTCCTTGCCAAATTACTTTGTATTTAAATATTTCAAGTAGACTTTTCAAATGTCTCATCTTGCTGTGTTCAGCTAGCATACCTTGTTAAGCCTGTTGGCCTCCTGGTCTACCAAGCCCCTGCATCTAGACGCACCAGGGCATGCTGCATGCACTCAGTGAGACTTCAACAGCTGACTGATTCGTTCAAACCTATCAAACAGCAGACTTAGCCAGCTGGGGAGAAAAGTCATTTAGCAATTGCTTATTAATCTGCAAAACAAATCTCATAGCAGTTTTTTTTTTGCATTTAACAACAATATAATAACAACAAACATTTATTTAGTGTTTCCTGTGAACCAGGCTCTTGTTAAGCACTTAATATCACTATATCGTGCACTTTCCCTAATAAAACTGTCAAATAGTTATTACTATTTCTTCTTTACAGCTGCAACAGAGACTCAGAGAGGTTAGGTAACTTGCCCAGGTCATAGAGCTGGAAGGAACAGAGCCAATATTCACACCCTGATTTGTCTAATTCCAGATTTGATCTTCTAGCCTGTATGCTGTGCTGCCTCTTCATGACAGTTTTTCTCATGTATAGGATCTGATGCAGACACTTCTCGGAGTTTCTTATCGGAGTCACCTCTCATCATTTTCCTGTTTTGACACAAAGGCTCGGTTATGGCGAGCAGGCTCAGGGTCTACAGAGTTGGTGATACCAGCATTACACAGGACATTCAGAATGTGGACTCCAGGGATGTTGAGAGATACTCCTGTACAAAGCTGCCAGCACTTGTGTCCAAGAAACACTCAGAATCTAGGTCTCCCTGGACATTTTCCCCACTGCCTGCAAAGGTAAAGAGGAACAGGTAGTGCTGGGGACTGAGGATGTGACACAGTCCTAATGGAAGCTAGTGAGTTGAGAATCTCCTCTGTGTCATGCTCCGAGCGAGATGTTTTATATGTACGATCTCATCTGGATCTTGTGACAGCGTGTTGTAGCAAGGACCCCATCATCACAGGGGGCAATGTCTGCAGTGCAGCATGTCTGAAGAAAGGGATGCCAGATAAAAACAGTCTTCAGAAATCAACGTTCCTGTTTTACCTCAAAAGTGCATGAAATGGAAATGGAAATACCTTGTAAAGACGTAGACAAATGACAGACAATGCCCAGAGCAGTAGTTACTGTCAGAAAAAGAGATAAGGACTTCCAGTCAGACAGACTGGATTCCTGGCTCAACACCACCCCCTTCTAACCATATGACCTTGGGCAAATTACTTAACCTTTTCTGAGGCTCAATTTCCTCATCTTCAAAGAGGGGATAATATCATATATGTCCCAAGATTGCTGTGAGTATTAAATGAGATGATGTATGTAAAGTACCTGGCCTAGCAGTTTCTGGCACATAGTAAGTGTTCAATAAAGACTAATGGTGAGATGAGTATAGGGGCTACTAATGCCCACCCTTACTCCAGAGCCTTCTTTCTGACCATCGTGAGGCACTTTAGAATATCTAAACCCATTTAAAGCCCAATTATCTCTAGGGCTGGCCATTTCTGCCTGTTGACAGCTAATTTGTCTCATCCTACAGGTCCCCTTCCATGTTTCTCCAGACTCCAGAAATCAAGTATTAAATTCTCAGGGCTTCAGGAGCCATGGTCTGTGATGAGTTTATTACCTGTGCCCAATAAATGTTTAAGGAATAAATAAGAGCCAATATAACTATAAAGACCAAGAGCCAAAATAAGTCTCCTTGCTTGTGCTTTAGATCTTAAGAGTCCTTTATATTCAAGCTGCTCAGAGTCAAATGTGTGCCTAATAAACATTCTACAAAGGGCCTGGCGTGGTGTGACCAAAGGAAGAGAGAGGGCTCCAGTGTCTGTCACGGGGAGACCAGATGGACAGCCACCTGGGGCAGGGCCAGTGGTGCCACATCTCCAGGTCTGTTAAGCTCCATGAAAGACACTTGAGTCAAATGTATTTCTATTGAGGAAAGGAGACCATAAATGGGAAAGGGAGAGGGGAGGAGATCTCTCAAGGGCATCTCCCTCTAGAAGTAGAGATTGTGAATCTACAACAGAAAAGCTTTAAACAAGGGACAGCAGAATGCCTGGATGGTGTTCCAGTGCCTGAATGGAAAAAGGCCAGAATGACCAACAAATCCCACCTCCATCTGCCTTCCTCACTGCCTGAAATCCCACCGTTAGGATATTTTTCCCTTTGGGTTAGCAACAAAGAAAGAGTAAAGTTCTTTCTTTCTTTCTTTCTTT
>NW_012114622.1:8247994-8259353 GCF_000951035.1 Colobus angolensis palliatus
CTTTCTTTCTTTCTTTCTTTCTTTCTTTCTTTCTTTCTTTCTTTCTTTCTTTCTTATTACAAAAGAGATCCATATTCATCCCAGAATATTTGGAAATAAGAGATAAACAAAATCAGAAAAATAAATTTAACCTGTAATCACCCAGAGATAACAACTATTAAAATTTAGGTATTCACTTTGTTATTTCGTTTTATAACAAAACTTTTTTTCTTGTGAAATTTAATAGAATACAATTGAACTGTTTTTTCCTTTATGGTTAATGATTCTTGTTTCTTATTTAGGAAATCATTTCCTGAGCCATAAAGAATTCTCTCATATTTTCTTCTAAAGCTTTATACAGTTTTGCCCTTCAAATAAGGTTAATAATCCACCTAGAATTGATTTTTGTGTATGGCATGCAGTAGAGACAAGTTCTACTTTTTTCTCTCAAATGAATATTCAGTTGGACCAAGGCTGTCCTTTCTCCACTACTTTGCAGTTTCACTTTTTGTTGAAAAATCAATTGTTTGCACATGGGTAGATCTCTTTCTGGGCACTCTTGGAGTCTATTGGTCTGTTTGTATGTTGAACAGGATCAGATAGGCTGTGCTTTGTTTCTGGTAACAAAGAACCCCAATATCTCACAGATGAACATACTAAAGTCATTTTGGTTTTCTATTGGCAGTTCACAGCTGATGCAGGAGATGCATCAGGGCAACCGCCCTTTGCAAGGTGAAGTGTCTACATCATTAGAAGCACTCCCCATCCAGGGGAGAGAGACTGGAAATGGTCCATGAGGTTTTCATCGACCCGGAATGAAAGCGTCACCCATCATTCCCTTCCTCTTACAGCCTATTTGTTAGAACCAGTCAGAGTTCCACCCACCTGCAAAAGGTTGTGACGTGCTGTTTGCCATTTGCCTGGAAGAGGGGAATAACCAGTTACTGGAAAATGCTAGTAACGTGCACTTCCATCTAACTATCCTTGAATGAAAATGACAGTCTTAATTACTGCAGTAAGGTAGGGAGACTCCATACCTGGCAGAGCAAGTCCTCTTACCCCATTTCTTCTTCAAGACGGTCCTGTCTAGTTTGGAACCTTGGCAATCACATATAAACTTTAGAAAGTGCTAGTTAAGTTCTTTAAACATCCTGCTGAGACTTCTATTGAATCCATAGCTTCATTTAGAGAGAGCTGACATTTAAAATAGGGAATGCCCCAAACCACTGACATAGAATTTCTGTCTTTTACTCCAGGTCTTTAATTTCTCTCAAGAGTGTTTTGTAATGTTTTGCGCAAACGTCTTGCCCATCTTTTGATAGATTTCCCCCTAGGTTTTGGATATTTTTAAGATGCTAGTGTAAATGTTATTGTTATATATTTTTCATTTTACAAATATATGTGTTTAGTATAGAAATTTAATTCATGTTTCTGCATCGACTTTATTCAGTAACCTTATGAAACTTTCTTAAATTCTAAAAATTACCCACAGCTTCCCATAGATTTTCTATGTAGGTAATAACATAATCCACAAATAATGACACTTCTATTTTTTCGTTTCTGGTTCTTATATCTTTATTTCTCTTTCTTGCATTTCCCACGTGGGGTCCCCAGACACTGTTGAATAGATGTCGTGATAGTGAGCATCTCTGTTCTGTTCACAGCCTCGAAGGGAACATTTTCAGAGTTTCGTTTTAAACAATCTGGTTGTTATAGGTTTTATTGTAGCAGCTCTTCACCAGATTACCTTCATGTTTTTTTTTCTAGTTTCTAAGACTTTTAATCCATTAATGAGTGGATGTTGAATTTTAGCAAATGCTTGTCTCTGCACATATTGAAATGACTATATGACATTTCCCCCATTGATCTGTTAAGTTGGTAAATTACACTGATATTCTAAAGTTAAAGCAATTTTTACACTAGCACCCTCAAGTAAGCTAAAGTTGGACATGATGTATTTTTAAATATATATTGCTGGTGTTGGCCTGTTTATATTTTCTTTAGAATTGTTGAGCCTATGTTCAAGAATAAAATTGGCTTGTGATTTTCCTTCACATACTGTTCATATTGGGCTTTGGTATCAAGATTACTCAAGCATCACAAAATAACATAGGGAGTCTCATTTTTTTCTGTTTTCTGGAAGAGTTTGCATAAGGGTGGCATTATATCTTCTTTAAATATCTCATAAAATTTGCTTGAGATATCAAATCTCAACATTTTATGACAGGTTGATTTTTTTATTAAATCAATGATTTTAATAGTTATAGGATTATTCAGATTTTTTATTTCTTCTTTTGTTAAGTTTGATGAGTAGTGTTTTCCTAGGAATTTGTCTATTTTATCAAAATTAAAAAATTAATTCACATAGAGTTGTTTATAATATCTTCAAATTATCTTGCTAATGTCTGCAACACATGTAATCATGTTATTTTTGCTTATAAATTGACAATTTATAATTGCATATACTTATGGGGCACTAAACAATGCTATGATTTATGAAAGCAATGTGGAATAATTCAATCTAGCAAATTAATATATCCCTCACTTTAAATGCTCATCATTTTTTATGGTGAAAACATTTGAAATTCATTTTTCTCACAATTTAAAAATGCACAGTACACTATTATTATCTACAGGTGGTTCCTGACTTCTTCTGATGGCTTGAATTATGATTTCTCAGCTTTACAATGGTGTGAAAGCAATATGCATTCAGTATGCTCTATGACTTATGATGGGGTTATGTCTGGATAAACCCATAGTAAGTTGACAATATCAATGGGCTCATCCAGATGTAACTCCATCATAATTTGAGAAGCAGTTGTATATTTACTGTGGCGTACAATATATCTCAAAAAAAAAGACGTATTCCTCCTGTCTGAGATTTTGTACCCTTTGGCCATCACTCCTTCATTCCCCTCACCCCTAGGCCCTGTAACTACCATTCTACTCTCTGCTTCTATGGATTTGATTGTTTGAGATTCCACATATAAGTGAGAACATGTGGTGTTTGTCTTTCTGTGTCTGGCTTACTTTACATAGCATGATGTCCTCCAGTTTCAGTGATATTGCAAATGATAGCATTTCCTTCTGTTTAAAGGTTGAATTATCCCATTGCATGTATATACTACATTTTATTTATCCATTCATCCATTGATAGACACTTAGGTTGATTCTGTAACTTGGCTAGTGTAAATAGTGCTGCAGTGAACATGGGAGTAAGGACATGTCTTAGACAAACTGATTTCAATATTTGGATAAACACCCAGAAGTGGAATTACTTGGTCGTATGTTAGTTCTAGTTTTAGTTTTTTGAGGAACTTTCATATAGTTTTTCATGATGGCAGTACTAACTTACACTCCCAACAGTGTACAAGGGTTCTCCTTTCTCCACAGATGTTCTCTTTTTCATTACTGACATGAGTTATCTGTGCCTTTCCCATTTTTTGTCTTCATCTGTCTCAGCAGAGGCTTATCAATGTTATCATTTAAAAGGTAAAAATTGTTACCGTTTAAATCTTATCTATTTTTTTTTTCTGTTTCATTAATTTTTGCTCTGATGTTTTGTATTTCCTTTATTCCACATTTTTAGGAGATGACTTTGCTGTTCTTCTAACTTCTCTTTCTAGGACTCCTAGAAATATGTTAGGTCTGCTCATTGTATTTTTCTCACCTTTACATTTTCCATTGTTTTATCTCTTTCTTATTCATTCTGGGTAGTTTCTTCTAATCTATCTTCCAGTTCATTAATTATCTCTTTACCTGTGTTGAATTTGCTATTAAACCTATCCGAATGACTTTTTCATTTTTTTATTGGGTTTTTAAATGTTAAAATTCTATCATTCCTATTTGGTTCTTCCTCAAATTCGCAATGATTTTGTTTCAGCTGATTGCCAAAATGTTTTTAGTTCAAGTTCATCTCTTTGAGCATAGTGAGCACAGTTGTTTTATAGTCTTTATGTAAATACCTTCTCTTTTATTAATCTTTCGATATTTCTGGTGGAGAGATTGACTATGAGAGACAAAAACTTTCTTTCAGGTGCTTTTAGGACTTACCCACATTTCTTTCATGGTGTCTATTATTTTACTATCTCATTATTTAGATACTTTTATCCGCTACTAAACTAATGGTTCAAGGCTTATCAAAGATAAATTCTTTGTCTTGTTCATCTCTGTGTCTCTCATGATATCTAGCAGACTTCCACCCAAGACATAAAGACACTATGGCTAAGTGAATGATTTTAGTCTTACCTACCTACCTGTTAATCTACCTACTTGCATCTCACTTACAGTTTGCCTTTGCCTTCTTCCCCAACCTCAACTACTCCATTCTTCCCATGGCTCATTGTGCTCACTGGCCTCCATACTGTTCCCTAAATAAGGAAACCTGCCCTAGCCTCAGGGCCTTTGCACCTGCTTTGCCCACTGTCTGGAATGCTCTTCTTCCCATATACCCATCTGTTTTAATCCCTCATCTTTTAATCCCTCAGCCCATCTCTTCAAATGCCACTTCTACAGAGGGATCATCCCTGACCACCTTATCCAATAACAAGCATTCCGTCTCCCCTCTGCCATTCTCCATCATCTCACCCTGCTTTATAACACATATCACTAAGTGACAGCGTATTATAAATGTACCCATTTGTTTACTGTCTGCCTCCATGACTCATGTATAAGCTCTCTGAGGGCAGGGACTCTGATTTATTTGTACACTGCAATTATCTCCAGTGCCTTGAATAGTGTCAAGGCAATGTAGAAGGAATTCAAGAAATACTTGTCAAGCTAGGTGCTGTGATAACTACTTTATATGAAATTAAGTATTTTTCCTCCAGCAGCTCTAAAAGTTTAGCATGTTATTATTGTCTCTCTTTTACTGATGAGTGAACTGAGGCTCAGAGAGGTTATTTAGCATGCCTAAGGAGACAGAACTAGTGAGTGACTGACCTGAGATTTGAACTCAACCTGTGCTGTCTAAAGCTAGCCAGGCAGCCTCACATACATAACAAATGTCTACTGAGACATGAATACACAATTAAGAGAGGTAGGTTGGGATCCCAAACTGTTGGAAAGTATAAAAGAAAAACACTAAAGATGTGGGGAGCATAGGACTTTTTTTTTTTTTTTAATAGGCCAGTGGCCCTCTCTGCAACCCTTCGAATGATCAGCTTCATGAAAGAATCTCCTACCCCCACCCCTGCCTCAGCCAATTTCTATCTGGCTGTTTCATCAGCTGGCTGATCCAAACGGCAATGTCAACAAAAGAATGGTGATCAGACACGTCAAGCAATATATCAGAAAGAAAGAAAAGGCAGCTCAGATGATGTAAGATCATCCAGATGTCAAACACTGTGTGCTTGCACACTTGCCCATTCATGTTGTTGATTTTTAAAACATTTGTGATAAGAACAAAAACTTAGTTGCTTCTCTCAGGTCCTCCCTGTATGGATTAGTGCAGACATCTGCCACTTCAGGCTTTCTGATTGGTTCCCACTGGTTTGGGCAAAACCGGAAGCTTCTGAGCCAAGTGCAGGGGCAGAAGAGCTCCCAAGAGCTCCTGGGAAAACTAGGAAGGACACTCAAGAGACCACCGGCAGCTCCATTTGCAGGATCTCATCCCATCAGGGGGTGTTTCAGGAGGGGGAATTGGAATATCATTCACGTGTCCCCTTTGCAGATACACCGATGTCTCGTTCAAGAACAAGCAGAAAGGAAACACCAGATTGCCCAGAGCACAGGATTAGGACACACCACACAGAGTCAGCTCAGCATATCATTGTTCGCATGATCGTATGGGGATGAAGCAGGCTCTGTTCTGGAAGGGGCGACCTGAAAAGAGACGAGTCTGACATTGGAGACAAGTAGAACTTGGTTGGAATTGGGCTCATCGCTGGGTGATCCAGAGACAGTTATTTAATCTGAGAATCAGATTTCTTGTCTGTAAAATGGAAATTATAGTAGCCACTTCACAGGATTGCTGTAAAGAGTACATAAAACCATGTACCTGCAATGTATCGTGCTAAGCCTGACACATAGCAGGGTGTCAGTAAGTGGTACCTCTTATTGGGGATGGAAGCCAGAGGAACTGGACCTTTATTTGACTGGCCAGAAGCCAGCTCTCTAGTCGCCTTCCTGATCCTTCCTTCTTCTCTGTGTCCATGGACAATGTTTTCCTACATAATGGAACAGTGGCCCTCAAAACTTGTTTTCATAAGAATTATCCAGGTTGCTAGTTATTAATACTAGTTATCTGGATTGCTAGTTATTAATACTACTTATCTGGGTTGCTAACCAAAAATACACTGTCTCAGTTCCCATCCCAGATTTTCTATTTCAGTAGGTTGGAGTGGGTCCAGGAAATCTGTATTTTCACCAAAGTATCCCCTGCTATAGAATTGATTTTTGTGTTCCCCCTTCATTCATATGTTGACATTTAAACCTCCATTGTGATGATATCAGGAGGCTTTGGGAGGTGATTGGATGATAACAATGAAGCCCTCATAAATGGGATTACTGACCTAATAAAAGAGACCCCAGAATGCCCCCTTGTCTCTTCTGCCATGTGAGGTGACAGCATCTATGAACTATGAAGTGGGCCCTCACCAGATGCTGAATCTGCTGGTGCCTTGCTCTTGGACTTCCCAACCTCCAGAATTCTGAGTAATAAATTTCTGTTGCTTATAGCCTAGTCTATGATATTCTTTTGTAGCAGCGTAAATGGACTAAGACCTGTACCCTCATGCCCTTTAGGGAATTGTGACTTTGAGAAATACTGCCCTAGGATCTACAGAATGCTGACAAAGCCTTGTTGACTCAAATGCAAAATATTCTTATAAAGACCAAAATAGAAATGAATACTCCCTTGAACTCCTTTGGATGTGTACTTTGCATAGTTATAGCACTTTTTCATCATGTGCAAATGAGACGCAAATGAATCCTTATTTTGACCCAGAAAGAATGTCTTTGCTGGTAAGGACTGCGGGAGAGAGAGAAGAGCCTGAATACCATAGGAAAATTAACATCGGCCACAAGACACCTGGTTGCTAGCTCAGTAGCTGTGCAACGTTGGCATGTTACTTGAGCTTCTATAAATCTGTTCTTTCTTCTGTAAAATGAACGTGGTCTGGAAAGTAAAGACCAGTCACCTCCTCTATCAACTGGAGTCTAACCAGGAAGAAACCTAAGTGTCTTCAACAGAGGGAATTTAATGCAGGGAATGGGCCACACCAGTGTTAGAAAAGCTGCAGTGCCAAAGAGGGGATGAAGAGGTAGCTCAAAGGTTAATAAGAGCAGAAAGTCACTAGTATTCATAGGCTGAAAAGAGAAAGGGAGGAGGTAGTGTTCCTGGAATCCATGACGGACTTGTCTGGAGGGCGCTGGGGCCATGGAGGAAATGTAGTAGCTGCTGGAGGCATGCTCAGGGCAGAGAGGGAGCAGAGAAATACCCTGGTTTCATTTCCTCTCTCCAGTCCTTGCAGGCACCTCACTGGCTGAACTCAGGGGAGCATTTCTCCTCTATAGAACAGAGTCTCGTTGCATACAACAAGAGGGTTAAACAGAGGATGGCTCAATTTTTCCTTCCATTTCTCACTTCTATGATTCTCTCCCTTCAGGGTAAGTAAGTGAGGGTAAGTAAGCTGTCCAGTTAATGAACAGTTTTCCAAATAAGCCCGCAACACCCCCTCTATCTACAGCAACTCTCTGTTTATCAGCACTGCATTAATCAGGACTCTCTATTAACTGGGACTCTCAGTCCCTTAAATTTCTTCGTGGTTCCTGTGTACTCCCAAAGCATCTTCATCAAAGAAACATTAAGTTATGCTTAGAGACCATTTCCCAATTGAATATAGATAAAAGATTCTAAGGCCTTGAAAAAAAAATCAATACATGCATATTAGATACAGCTATAAAAGCCAGACTATCTGGTTAATTATGTGACTGCTGTTAAACTGTTTGGACAAAGGTTGGCTAAATTCCCTACAAATACTTACTTCCCTACTTCTGTGGACAAGGAAAAATAGACCAAAGGTTCAGATAAAAGCTTGATTCAATGTCATCTCTTTTCTCACGAATCTTGGTCATGTGGGGGAAGTGACCCAGATCTAGAACCTTAGCCTTTGGGACTTAAAAAAAAAAAAAAGACTGTTGAGTTGAATCATTAAGTGTTACTGACGGACAGGATAGAGGAGCGTAGCTTTCTTAGCTCCAAGCCAAATTCTGTTAACAAAGATCTGTGGGTAGACCTGTGTCTGGGCAAAAGATCAGAAGATGTGCTGTTCTAGGCCTCTTTGCCCTCAGACCCATTCCCTACCATTTCCCCCTCACTGTACCCCCTTATCTCCTCTTCTGTTCTCTTCCTCTGGGTCTGATGCCTGAGGCTCCAGAAGTTTCTCAGGCTCCCATGTTCCACCAATCCGGGCCTCCTTCCCAGTAAGTGATGAGTACAGGGGCCACATTAGCCCCGCAAGTTTTGTAATGCAGCTTGAAATTGAATGGCAGAGTGAATGATTATATATGGTGTGACCCAGGACCACATGCAGTTGTATCACATGTACTAACAAAAGGGCCCCATTTCTTGGACTCATTCCCAGACTCAGTCTTTCTGAGGGTAGGACCAGGAATCTGCCCTTTTCACAATCTTCCCAGGTGATTCTATACATATTATAATAATACAAACTCATGGAAATGTATTGAATGAAAAATGAATGAAAGAATAAATGAAACAACAAATGGTGATGGCTGGCACAATGTATGTATCCATTCTCCTACTGAGGTGCACTTACTTTGCTTCCAAATGTTCATTTGACAAATAGTGATGCATTGAATATCCTTGAACCTGTGAGCGTGCAGTAAAGTTTCCATGGGCTTATATTTGCTGGGCTGTGGGCATGTGCATCTTCCTCTTTTCTAGATATTAACAAATTACTCTCCAAAGTATAACAATCCACACTCCTGAACCAGCAGTGGGTTGGGATTCCAACTTCATCACATCCTGGCCAACAATTATTATCATCAGTTTTTTTTTTTTTTTTTTTTTTGACAGAGTCTCGCTCTGTCGCCCAGGCTGGAGTGCAGTGGCGCCATCTCGGCTCACAGCAAGCTCCGCCTCCCGGGTTCACGCCATTCTCCTGCCTCAGCCTCTGGAGTAGCCGGGACTACAGGTGCCCGCCACCACGCCTGGCTATTTTTTTGTATTTTTAGGGGAGATGGGGTTTCACCGTGTTAGCCAGGATGGTCTCGATCTCCTGACTTTGTGATCTGCCCTCCTCGGCCTCCCAAAGTATCATCAGATTTTTTAATTTTGCCAATTCGAAGGAAATGCAGTGGCTTCTCATGTGTTAGTGTTTCTGATGATCAGTGAGGTTGAGCGTCTTTTTTTTTTTTTTGAGATGGAGTTTCACTCTTGCTGCCCAGTGTAGAGTGAAATGGCCCTATTTTGGCTCACTGCAACCTCTGCCTCCCGGGTTCAGGTGATTCTTCTGCTTCAGCCTACTGAGTAGATGGGATTACAGGCATGCACCACCACACCTGGTTAAGTTCTGTATTTTTAGTAGAGACGGGGTTTCACCATGTTGGTCAGGCTGGTCTCAAACTCCTGACCTCAAGTGATCTGCCTGCCTTGGCCTCCCAAAGTGCTGGGATTACAGGCGTGAGCCACTGCACCTGGCCGATTGAGCATCTTTTTATGTGTTTAATGACGCTCATTTTTTATTGACTGACTTCTGTGCTTTCCTTTTTTTTTAGCAGTGAATTTGAGTTGTAAGAAATATATATTTCTTTCACTCTGGGATTCACCTACATGAAGTAATTTTCATTTGAATGAAAAAGAAATCAGTTGTATAAACATTTGTTTTTTCTGAATTTTGCTGGTGTAAAAATGGCCACTCAGCCCTGGAAGAAACAAAGGCACTTTGCCAACTGAAGTTGCAGATGGGAAATTTTTAGAAAGTTCCTGTTCAACCTCTGGAAGAGACAGATCACATCTGAAAGTCGGGGTAATCCACCCAACCCAAATGTTTCTTCTACTACGGGTTCTGAGGATTTGTCCACCTGTTTCTTCTGTGTTGCTGCCATCTGATTTTCTTTGCTAGGTTCCTCTTGCTACTTGGGCTACAAAGAGGTGCTTCATGGCCCAGAGTCTTTGCCTCACCTCAGTCTTGAGGTGGTCCCCTAGGAGTTATCGGTAGTTGCCACTGGAAACCATTCTAACAAACCTGGCGAAGGCACAAAGGGATAGAAAGGCTTTAGCCAATATGGTGCCATCAAAAACAAACAAACAGAGCACACTGCCCAGTCCTCTTCTGGTTGCATTTACTAATGCATCAGTCATACTTCTTTTGCACTTGATCTTAGCCAAGAGGTGGAGAAGCCACAGTCATACTTCTTCTGAAATTAATCTCTTCCTGCTCCACCTTCCTATCATCTGTCTTTGAATTCCCAGGGCTAGTACTCATAAGATTATCTCTTTCTTCTCTTTTATGAGGAGACCCATTCTTTTTCACAAACCAGCCACAAAAGCGAGAGTCATTACCCCCCACCGGAAATACCAGACAGAGAGTTCATCTGGCATTAGTTTCCAATCAAGCCTCCTGCCCAGGTTTTTCTTACTGTCTTGAAGCGACCACAGGGGGAGTGCAGTTTCCAAATATGATCCCTCCTTTCCACTGTCACTTGTCCACCCCTGACTACTATCATTCTTCTATTTGCTTCTCCCCTGGACCAGCCAAGTGCCTAGGTCAGTGGCAGGGCAGGCAGAAGAGAGAGGGGCTTCTGGGAAGGAGAGGGAGCAACTCACAGAAGATGTAAGACAGGAAGGAGGGCAGGGGCTGAAAATCCAATACATATCTAAGTACATTTTTCTAGGATGGGCTTCTACACTCAGCCAAAACATATCTTGTATATTGTTTGTATTCTTAGAGGTTTACAGGTCTCCCTGAAAGTCCCTCTGTGGAATTATAAACCTCTAATAAAAAATCCCAGGGTTAAAGAAAGGAAAAGATGAAAGAGAGGCCCACACTCTGAAAGGAAATGGTCCAATGACTCCTGGAAGGTTCTGGATGGTGCCTCCTTGACCAATTCAGCTGCTTCTACCTGGTCTCCTTTGTGGTTCAGCTGGGGTGGGGCTCGCTAGAAAAAGCTGTGGGAGGTAGTTGCGCCAACCTATGGGGGCTATCTGTAAATGTCGTTGTTATCTGATGAAAGCTGCCCAGGGTGAGGGTTTGTACAGAAAGCTCCTGGTGGTGGGGAGATAATGTCAAACTTCTCTCCCAGATCCTGGTTGTATCCCCTGTCCAATTCAGCTGCTTCTACCTGGTCTCCTTTGTGGTTCAGCTGGGGTGGGGCTCGCTAGAAAAAGCTGTGGGAGGTAGTTGCGCCAACCTATGGG
>NW_012114622.1:8259403-8297116 GCF_000951035.1 Colobus angolensis palliatus
CCCACAGACTTCCAAGGAACCGGCGCCTGCAGACATGCCTCTCTGGTGCCCTCCCAGTAACCCCTGGCAGGCAGCACAGCGCCAAACCTCTTGGCCTTACCCCACTGAGCCCATGACCCAGTGGCTGTGTCTCTGGGTCCTCCTTGTCCTGCAAAGAAAACTGGGCCCTGAGTCAGGTTCTTCTGCTCCAACCCAGTGGCCACCTGTGCTCCTGGGGAGCTTGGGGGAGGCTGGGAAACTTTCAAAGACCAGTTAATCACTAACTAGCTGGAGATAAGAGAGAGAGAATGAAACAATTGAGAAAATGCCCAACCCAGAGCTTAGAGCTTCCCTGCCTGCACACGCCAGAACCTGGCCTGCCCAGAGAAACCTGTGATCAAACTGAGTTCTTTCACTCAAGAGAGCTGACATACCAGTCTCTGGGGGGCTGCAGTATCCCAGGCTGAGGGTCCAATGGCAGCCGCTGCCCCTTTCCTTCTAGGGCCCTTTCCTTCAGCCATGCCTCAACCCTGAAGACAAACAGGAGCAGTTCTCAAGGAGCCCTTCCCTTATCTCTAAGGTCCGGGCCTGGAATTCAGCTTGGCCCATTTACTATGCCAGCTCTGTGCAGGGTGCAGAGATCCAAGATAAATCAGACAGGGTCTCTGCTGTCAATGTGCTCAAGGAAAGAGGCTTTTAGGGGAAACAAATCTAAATGACTGCCAGCTGGAACTTCAACTCTGTAAGGCAGGACCCTGCCACATCTGCCTGCTGGCACATTTTCATCTGCTGGGCTTACGTAGCTGTGCAACTGCTGGGGCTGGAGTCACATTCTGGGCTAATCTGACCATTATCTTGGCTAGGGTGCGTCCATCCTTTTTGGTTTCAGGAGCTGTTTAAGGGTGGTCTGGTGGTTTGGATCAAAAATAGCCAAATCCTGGAGAAGAATAAGTTGACTTTTCTGGGTTGGGTCTAGGACAGAAAGCAAGAAGGCTGCCTTACTTCAAGGAAGGTTCTCCTTCCACCTTCTGCCCTCTGAGTGCCTAGTACGCGCAAGTGACACTGGACAAAGTGCTTAACACATATTACCTGACTTAAATCTCCCAATGGCCTGAAAACAGCTACTCCATTATCATCACCACCCTTCTTTTTAGAGGCAGGAAAACCAAGGCACAGTCAATTTAAATAACTGGCTCAAGGCTGCATGGCTGATAAGTAGCAAATTTGGACTTTGAATCTAGGCGCTCTGGCTTCAAAGTGTGCTGTCCATTGTTCAGGTTCTGGTCTGGTGTTGGCAATGTCAGTATCACCCAGAAGCTTGCTATGAATATAGAATCCCCAGCTGACCCCAAACTCCACAAATTAGCACCATGATTTTAACAAGATCTCGCTCAGGTGATTGGTGCGCACATTACAGTTTGAGAAGCGCTGCCTTTTTCACATTATATGGCTCTATGCTCAATACAGGTTTAGTTTTCTTTTTTTTTCTTTTTTTGAGATGGAGTCTTGCTCTGTCGCCCAGGCTGGAGTGCAGTGGCGCGATCTTGGCTCGCTGCAAGCTACGCCTCCCAGGTTTACACCATTCTCCTGCCTCAGCCTCCCCAGCAACTGGGACTACAGGTGCCCGCCACCATGCCCAGGTAATTTTTTGTATTTTTAGTAGAGATGGAGTTTCACCGTGTTAGCCAGGATGGTCTCGATCTCCTGACCTTGTGATCCGCTTGCCTTGGCCTCCCAAAGCGCTGGGATTACAGGTGTGAGCCAGGTCTCTCTCTTTTTTTTTTTTTTAATTATGGTTTAAGTTCTGGGGTACATGTGCAGAACATGCAGGTTTGTTACATAGGTATATATGTGCCATGGTGGTTCGCTGCACCCATCAACCCATGATCTCCATTAGGTATTTCTCCTAATGCTCTCCCTCCCCTAGCCCCCCAGTCCCCGACAGGCCCTGGTGTGTGATATGCCCCTCCCTGTGTCCATGTGTTCTCATTGTTCAACTCCCACTTATGAGTGAGAATGCGGTGTTTGGTTTTCTGTTCTTGTGTTAGTTTCACAATCATTCTCAGATTTAGTTTTCAAACTATTCATTCCACCTGCCAACAATTACCGAGCTCCAGACATTGTGCCAGGTAAATGATGGAGGTGAAGAGACAGATTTCCTTATGAAACTTGGCCACGCCCTTCATGCAGGCAGTGTGTGGAGTGCAAGTCAGGACACTTGGATCTAAATCCAGTGCTACCACCTGCCGGCTGCGAGATTGTGGCTGAGTCATTTCACCTCCTTGGATCCCAGGTTCCTAATCAGTAAAACCAGGAGGCAAGCCAGAGATGTTCGGTCCCAGCAGCAGATTCTATGTGCACAGGATGAGGTGCCCAGCAGGTACTCAGTGGGGATTTACTGAATGAGGGAACCAGTAAATGAGTGAGTGAACTGATCATCCACCACAAGGAAAGAGTCCTCCATTTCCAAATGAAGAAAAGAAGTATGCTAGTGGAGGGGAGACGGGAGTACCTGCTGTGTGTCAGGGAAGAGTAGGGCCTTCCCAAGCTCCCTTACTACTAACCTTGCACAGGGGTCCTAGTTTGCTCTTCTCAATGGTCCACTCAGTTGATTTCTCTTGGTGAATGTCTGCCCTACATCTGTGGGTCACTCAGCAACTTTGGCCACCTATCCAGTGTGGGATCTCTAGATCAGAAGGTGAGGAAAGGGGTGAGGAATGACCTAGAATCCTGGCCTCTGGCCTTAGAGCCTCACTCATTAAAGGGAAAGTGGCAAGTAAGATCTGAACATCAAAGATTATTTCAGCTTGCCTTCCCTCTCACTCTACTCTGTCCTCTTCTCCTCTTGTCTTCCTGCAAACCACTTTGAGCCCCCTTTGATTACCAAGATAAAACCAATCCACATTGACTATGGCTGGTATTTTTTTCGCTTTTACTTCAAGCCAATGCATAATGCATTTTGCATACATTAGATTATGGAATCCTTCAAACAACCTGATGATGAGTAGGTGCCATTGATAGCCCCATTTTATAGCTGGGGCAACTGAAGCACAGGGTTGTTAAGAGGCCACTCGGTCACTTCCTTGTGGTGGGCCCAGGATTTGAATCCAGGTTTGCTCAACTCCAAAGCCTGTGTACTAAACGACACACTTCCTGCCTTGATAAGATAATTGTGGGTTGTTACTTGGCCAAATAAAGAGCCTATGGAGAAGTTGTTTCCAGTAAAGTATATCAGCTTCTAAATCTGGCTGAACATTGGACTCTCCAAAGGGGCACAAAATACAGCTTTCCGGGCACTATCTTGAAGTGACTGATTCAGCAAATCGGTGGTAGGCAGCGAGGCACCTGTATTTTGGTAGAGCTCCCAGGTGATTCTGATACTGAGCTTGTGCAGAACCCATTGACCTAAGGAGAAGCCGGGTTCGAAGGGACTGGATGGTTCTTCCCTATTTAGAGTTGGAGGTTATTGGCTTCTGAGAATGAGGGGTAATTAACTTTGGGGAGCTTCCTGGAGTGACCTTTGCCTTCAGTGAAGGTGTGGGGATTGAGATAAGAGAGAGAAATCCTTGGCAGGTAGGAGGAAGGGTAGGGTGTTTGCTGCCAGACTCCAGGCTTAGCCCTCATGGTGTCCCTCCTGGAGACGATGTGCATTGAGTGCAGTGGCTGCTGGAGAGTGGGTGGAGAGATGAAGGTGACAGGGGTGGGATTAATTAAAATATGAGGTGGTGTGGCTGGGTGCGGTGGTTCACACCTGTAATCCCAGCGCTTTAGGAGGCCAAGGCAGGTGGATCACCTGAGATTGGGAGTTTGAGTTCAGCCTGGCCAACATGATGAAACCCTTTCTCTACTAAAAAAATACAAAAATTAGCCGGGTGTGGTGGTGCGCTGCAATCCCAGCTACTTGGGAGGCTGAGGCATGATAATTTCTCAAACCCAGGAGGCAGAGGTTGCAAGTGAGCGGAGATCGCACCACTGCACTCGGGCTGAGGCAACAGAAAGAAACTCTGTCTCAAAAAAAAAAAAAAAAAAAAAAAAAAAAAAAAAAGAAACAATGAACCTTTAGATTATTCCGCTCTAAAAGTGAGGCAACCTTAGTTTGTCTGGGTCTTTAGAAGCAGAAGTGCTCTTGGCTATTCCTAAGCTCAGGGCCTCACCTAGTTTAAGTCTCCTAAACATCCAGTGTTTTGCTATATTCATTTACCACTTGTACTATTAGCCACTTAGGTCCTTTTTTTTTTTTTTAATAAATGACTCACTTATTAAAGAATGTGCATTTATTTACAAAGCAACAATATCACTACCTTCAATGTAAAATTAGCAACCCAGGCTACACCTAGAAGGTAACTTAGTAAATCGGATGAAACCCAAGGCTGGAATTAACTTCTCATTGGATCCTGCAGCCTGTGCTCCTTTCATTGAAGGGGGATATCAGCCAACTGAGACCTCCTCTAAAGTCTGTGAAGGATCGAATTAAGAGAATTGGAATGGGCGCACATTTCTCATTATGTGATTCAATATTGATTAATTCCGGGTCCACCTATCATCTAAAACCATGTTACTTAAAGTGGCTTATACCACAGCACCAGAATGTAAGCTCCATGAGGGCAGAGTTTTTGGTTTTGTTTTGTCTTTTAAAAATCTGTTCATTGTTGTATTTCTAGATTCTGGAACAGTACTGGGAATATAGTAGGTGCTCACCTATTTATTGACTACGTGGACTCTTTTCAGACTGAGAAGCAGAATATAAAGTGTGGAGGTTCCGACTGGTGATTGAATGTCTTCGTTCCTTACTCAAGCCCACTCATCCACTTGGTTTTGAGAACTCTGGTGACCCAACCTACAGCCTGTCCCACCTTTGGCTTCTTGCCATTCCTTGGATGCACGTGTTACTGTGAGGATCAGACGAGGTTGTGGATGGACAGGACTCTGAACTGCGTGCCCTCTGCACAGGGAAACAGCTGGGTCGATTGTAAATAGCAAAGGGAATGCCTGATGGTGGCCCCGTGACTTTGCATATGCTTTGGGCTCTTGTGAGAGAGAGTGCCCAAAGTCTGATTCTGGAACATTTTCTTTGGTCTCTTCTAAATGAGAAGCTGCTTGCTTCAATTCTCCCACTGAGCAATCATGCTGACATGAGGGGCATGGAGTCAGACCTTACATTGTTGAGACCAGATTCTGTGTTCTGCTGAGTATTGGGAAGGGTGATGCAGGCAGGCACTCACCATGTTCCCTGTGAGTGCTTATTTTTAATAAAAACCTTGGTATACTGCTATTAATGAAAATAATAATAATAATAACTCCTGCTAATAATATAAGGAAACACCCACTGGTCTGTGACTGAGCCAGCCTTGCCTGAAGGCAGGGGAATGAATTCAATGACCTCTTGACACTGGTCTCAGCCCTTTGGTTCTATTACCACCTTGTAAACCTGAGGTGTTCTGTTTTCATCCCTAAGGAGTTGTGGTTAGAACCTGCCAGAAATTTCTCACAATGAATCAACCTTCCCTTGGTCACTGCCCTTTTCAACATGCCTGTCATTGAAGACTTACGATTTCCTAGGCATTGACAGAGAGAAACTGGCCATGTGGACCAAGGTAGTGGGATTTATGTGACACCTGCCAAGCCAGTGAGGCTAAGTTTCATTCTTGAAGTCTGATACCTATCATCTGCTGTGGGGTGACATCCATGCCGTGTCATTCTCCACTCATTCAATACATATTTGTGGATTCCTAGAATGCCCCAGCCCCTGTGATAGTCCAGCTCAAGAGAGAGGAAGTACATGAGGCATTACCACAAAGTGCGGTACGTGCTGGAGAGAGGAAGACTCTGGAGCAGAGAAGCAACAACTCAGGTGAGGACTGAATGGTGGCGGGGTGGGCTCATCAGGAAAGGCCCCCGGGGCAGCTGTGTTTGGGTTGGGGTCTAAGGATGAGTAGCAGTTAGCCAGGGAAGACAGAGAGTAAAGGTGCCCAGGCATGTGGGGCGGTCTATGCAATAATGTGGGGATTGGGGGAGGAAGGAGAGAGAAAGAGAATGGGAGAATGGCTTGCCTGTTTGGGGAAATGAAAGCAGCCAGTATGTAAAAAGCCAGGTGAGAGAAAGCTGGAGATGAGGCTGCAGAAATAGGTAGGTGCCTGGTCATAGAGGGCCTTGTGAATAGTGTCATGGAGGCTGGATTTTATTCCAAAGGGCATGGGAGCCATTGAAGGATGTTGAATAAGGAGATGCACATTATAGAAAGGCCAGGAAGGCCTCTGGGATCTCCTGTTCTCCAACCTGTGGCTCTGGGGACAGCTCCCTATGGTGCTCTTGGGCAGCATCACACTGGTGTTAGGCTCAGCTCACATGCAGCTCATAGCAAGGTGATGACAAATGACTCGTCCTCAAATGACAGAGCAGGCACAGGAAGGAGGCCCCGGTTAGGGTCTTGCTTACCTGGTTTGCTGATGGCCTATGCATTTAATTATAGAACAGGATGCCAAGGCACTTGTGCCTTTTCAAATACTTTTTAACCTTTCTTCTACACCATGCCCTGCACCTCCCCTTCTCTCTCTGCTCTTCTCCTTTCCACCCTCAAATTTCTAAGGCATGTCCAGGTCTGGTTTTCACCTGTGCCAGGGAAGATCTATCTGACTTTGGCCATGGAAGAGGTATAGCAGGTATCAGTTGGAGAGGGCTGGAAAAGGTGCCTGGTGCTAGATATGGACGACCTGAGCTTCCAGTCCTGGCTCTTACAGCCACCAGGCATTTGACCTGGGGCAGAAGCACTTTTCCTCACTGAGCCTCTGTTTCCTCATCTGTAAAATGGGAATCATGTCATGGTGATGGTGTGAGATTTGAACGAGTTTTTTTTTGTTTGTTTTTTTATTTTTGCAAAATTGCTTTGTAAACTGCAAAGCTCTGAATAAGTGTTCATTTGGGATTATTAGGAACTGCTTTGCTGGAATAGTCTACCAGAGGGATGGAAGGAGAGGAACTGAGAAATCTATTCTTTGAAATATTTTTATCATATGAGATACAAATATATATCTATATAAAAATAGATATAAATATGAACAAATATATCTGTCATAAAATTTTAAAAAGGATGAACTTTTTCCCCAATCTCACCCCTAGCAGCAACTATTGTTTGTTGTATATCCTCCCAGACATGTACAAAATATATATATATTCAAGCAAAAAATACAATCATATTATAAGCTTTGTTTTTTAGCTTGTTTATTCACATTACATGGAAATCTTTCAGCATCGTGGCATATAGATTTGTCTTTTTAATATTACTTCATGGTTTAGGTGAACCATAGTTTATTTAGCATTTTCCTTTTGGTAAACATTAAAGTTAGTTGCAATTTTTCATCATATATTTTTTGCGATCTTTTGTACATATATCTATGAGAGAAATCCCTAGAAATAGGGTTGCTGACTCAAAGGATACAAGCATCTTGAATTTTGGTAGGTACTACCAAATTGCTCTTCATAAAGACTGTACAAATATACCCTCCCACAAACAGAGTGCTTGCCTTCCATGCCTGGACGAACCACAGGCATTACTACCTCTGCTGAAGCTTTTTTATGAGACAAGGTCTTGCTCTGTTGCCCAAGCTGGAGTGCAGTGGTGTGATCTCCACTCACTTCAACCTCTGTCTCCCAAATTCAAGTGACTGTCATGTCTCAGCCTCCGGAGTAGCTGGGACTATAGGTGTGTGCCACCACATCTGGCTAATTTTTTTATTTTTGGTAGAGATGGGGTTCTGCCATGATGGCCAGGCTGGTCTCGAACTCCTGGCCTTAAGTGATTTGCCTGCTTTGGCTTCCCAAAGTGCTAGGATTACAGGCATGAGCCACCACACCTGGCCTGCTGAGGCTTTTTTTTTTTTTTTTTTCCAGACCAAGTTTCACTCTTGTTGCCCAGGCTGCAGTGCAATGGCATGATCTTGGCTCACCGCAATCTCTGCCTCCCAGGTTCAAGTGATTTTCCTGCCTCAGCCTTCCAAGTAGCTAGGATTACAGGCATGTGCCACCACACCTGGCTAATATTGTATTCTTAGTAGAGATGGGGTTTCTCCATGTTGGTCAGGCTGGTCTCGAACTTCCAACCTCAGGTGATCTGCCAGCCTTGGCCTCTCAAAGTGCTGGGATTATAGGCATGAACCACTGCCCTGGCCTTGCTGAGGGTTTTAAAACCATGAAACTCTCATCCTCCCTCAACTGGTCATGTGGCCACTGCCTGCTTCATCACTCTGCTCCTCTGTCTGACAAGACTGTTCTTATGTAACACCAGTAGGTAGGGCCATCTGAGACATGGTTACCCAATAAAATGGTAGGAACCAGCCCTAGGGTATTTGGGAAACTGGCTTTGAGGGTTCAATGGAATGAATATTCACATTTCCAAACATAAAATCTAGCAGCAATGGAGAAATGTACTTTAAGTAGATAGTTTTGCACCTGACACAAGAAATTATTATTATTGTTGTTATTGAAAGTTCGGACACACAGATCTCGGTTGTGTTTTGAAGGACGATAGAGAGATGAGGAAGGTATGAGGAGGTCAAGGTGTTAGTTTTAAAAAGTGTGCCTTTGTCATTGTCAAGCTGTGGCTGGTCCCACAACCTGGTTCTATCAGGCCTTGGTGTTACAAAATGCAAAACACCAGGCAACCAAATAGCATTTCCATGGAAGTATCCCATGACCTCTGGTGCTGTGTACAGGTGAGACAGTGAGCATTCAGAAAGGGATGGCCTGGGTGGGGAAAAGGGGCCTTTCTAGCCTCTGCAACCTAAAACAAGGGGCCAGTGGAAAGTTCTGGAACTGGATCACTAAGAAGACAGGCCCCACAGCTGGCATGTGTGCGATGACCAAATAATTAGGAACCTGACATTGGAGTTGGTCTCCAGTTCAACTGGGCCCATTTTAAAATTTTCGTAAGCAGGGACAGAGGATCAAGACAAGAGCACTATGGAGATGGTGATGAATGGAAATTGTGTAAGATAGATGGCTATGTGCTGGGGAAGGAGGAGACAGGATTCAGAATTATAGGAATAATACATGAAATGACTGACAAAAGTAGCCTTTTATGTGTGTTATCTAATTTAATCCTCTTAACTTTATAGAGTTAGCACTGTCAGGATCCACATTAAAAAAAAAAAAGATGAAGCAGAAGCTTGGAAGAAGTCAAATTACTTGGCCAAGGTCAAGGTCACACGGCCACATGTGGCAAATCTGGAATACAAACTTAGGTCTATCTGACTTTAAACCAAAATGCTTCATATAGCTTCAATTTCAGCATGGCAGGGTTCAACTTGGAGGTAGAGGGTGATGTTGTAGATTGCCAGATATGATAGTGGTAGGTTTTCTTCTTCTATCTTGATGAAAGATGAGCTATTTTTATCCTGTTGCAAGACAATGCAAAGGATCATGACCTCCATTTTTGAACTGACATTGTAAATTTGTGTATATTTGACAGCTTTACCACATTCTCAACTCTATGCCCTCCTCCCACCCTTTTTGAGAATACTGGGCTAGTTGGGGGCCGTGTTGGGAGACTTGGGCCTGGGCGTACGCTGGGAGGAAAGGCAAGGAGATTATACAGTGTGGTAATAGGGACTGGGGGAAGTTTTTTCAGTTTTGGTTTTTGTTTCTAAAATCCTAGTTGGTCCCCAGGGTCCTGGTGGAGCCTCCAGACCTCCTCAAAGTCTTTGAGGTTGTGATTAATTATCGTATAAACTAGACAGCCCTTGGCCTTGGTGTTGCCATTCCAGCCTGTAATTATCTTCGTCACAAGTTGCTGTCTGGCTTTGTTCTGTAGGTAGAGGCTCTTCCCTTGGTCCCTGCATGTCCCTGAGTCACTAGCAGGCTCACTTGTGCTTATCCAAACTGGTGAATCATTCGCTGTCACCCTGGAGAGCAGTGCAGTTTGGTAAGGTGTGGATGCTCCCACGGAGAGGGTGAGCCCCTCTCTCTTCTTTCCAGGCATGCGTAAGGAGCAGTGGCAGAGAATTACGGAACAGAGGATGCTATCATAGGTGACCTGTGAGCCAGGCATGTTCATACGTGTCATCTCAATAAAAGCTTTACAGCACAGGTTATACAAGTAGTATACAGGGATAAAGAGCAAGGTTCTTAGGTGGGTTTCAGACCTGGCTCTGCCACTTATCTAGAGGTACGACCTTGGCCCAACCTTCCTAACTTGTCTACACCTTGATTTCCTCAACTATAAAATAGAGATAAAAATGGTAACTGCATCCAAGAGCTTTTGAGAGGAATTGATGCAAAGACGCAAGTATAGTGCCTAGCAAACTGCAAGCACTCCACGAGGGGTGCTGATGTGGATGCTAATGCTGATGCTGGGACAAACTTACACCCATTTTACAGATGGGAGAACTGAGCCTCAAGTTGTCCAAAATGGCATAGCTAGTAAGTGGTAGACTTGGGATGAAAACTCCAGTCTGTTTCCAAGTCAGGAACCCTCTTCTCCATAATGCTGTATGCATAAATTAGACTGTTGGGCTGAAAAATAATCCATTCAAACCACAAGGGTACATTGGCCTAGGTTGCTTCTATGTTTTGTCCTCAATCTGAAGCAATATAATGAGCAATGTAATGAGATTATGTTAATATTTACTCAGGGTTCTGGGAAACCCAGAAGGGTTTCAGGGTAAACCATCTCCCAGCAAGCAAGGGCTCGCCTGCTAATTCCCCTTTCTTCCAAGACAGATCAGATTGCCCAGTGCCTAGTAAAATGCCAGTTTCCTTCTAGGTGAAGGGGAGCAAAGCTGTCAGCTCCTGCTGGGGCACAGGGAGAGGATGTTTCTTATGGATGGGTAGGTGGTGCTTAGGGATAGAGGCTCTGAGATCAGGCAGACCTGGTTTCTATCTGTCCTTTCCAGCAGTGTGACCTTGGGTAAGTTAATGTCTGTCAGCTTCAATGTCCTCATCCTTAAGATAGTGGATTATCATGCTACTTTGTGGGGCCTTTGTGAGGATTAAATGAGATCTTAGTATCTGGCACATAGTAGTAAGTGCTTAATAAAAATAATAAGGCAGAGCTGGGTAAATTGAGGGTTTGGTTTACAGCACTTTGGCAGCAAGTCTCTTGTTTCCTGCCATTCAGAGACCCTGGCCAAACTATGTCCATTGTGGCCACATGACCATTGACATGTCAGCCTCCAAAAGAGAGACGGCTGCTTAGCAGACATTAACCAGATCAGAGGTTCTTTGATTCAGCACAGTGCTCTCTTTTTGCACTGCTCTCAGTCCACCAACAGTATCAGTCACAGCAACCATTCATGGTGCAATGTATTCTCCCTAAACTTACATTATATCTTTAATCCTCACAGCAGCCTTGGGGGATGGTATTATTTCCATCTGTAGATGAGACAATAGGGGCTCAGAAATGGTAGGTAATTGCCTAAGGACACATAGCTGTTGGAGAAAGTAGTATTGGAGCAAAATCTATGTGCATGCATCTAGATTGACCAACCTTCCTGGTTTGCCTGGAAATGTGGGGTTTTCTAGGATGTGGGGCATTCAGTGCCAAAGTCAGGAAAGTCTAAGATGAGTTGGTTACTCTATATGCAGCCTGCCCGTGGAGGGTTGGTTGGTGGGCCTGGAAAGGGGGTGGGGATAAGAGAGAGAAGAGGAGGACGCAGAGGGAATTGCAGAAGCAACTCTGCACTGTTTCTTTCTGCAAAGACGTCTTTTCAATTCAACCTGCTTGTTCAGTTCAACAAGCAGGTTTGAATGCCCTCCTTCTTGGAAGGAGTCATGTCAGGACTTTCTGGGTATTTGATCATGATGAAGAGCCCTGTCTGCCTCAGTTCACCAGGCCGAAAGTGGAAAAATAGTGCTCCAAACCAGCCCCACATGGCAGAATAGGAAACATGCTGTCATCTTGCTTCATCTGAATCTACATTGTATGAGGGCAGGAATTCTTTTCTTTTTTACTTCTATAACGGAAGCCCCAGTGCCCAGCACAGTGCCCAACACATGGCAGAAACTCCAGAAACACTGGTGGAATGTAGACTATTGAATAGTTCCAAGTGCAAACCAACAGTCCGGGGAGATTTAAATTCTGATGAAGGCAATACGAGGAAGACTGAATGGAGAAATGGCATTGGAAATGGTTTGGGTACCACGTGTTGGGATCAGGAAGCAGAGGAGCACAGAATGCTTGTGTGGAAGTGACATGGGTCCACTGTACCTGGGGTGGACACTGTGAGGTAGAGTTGGAGACCAAGGGCTTGAGGACTGAACATGTTAGTGGAGACCAGGTGGTGGAGGATGGAGAATACCGCACCCTCAGGGAGTTTGGACTGCCTGTCTTTAAGCCATTTTTTTTTTCTCCAAATTTCAATCTCTCTCATTCCATTGTCACCATATTTGCATGTCTGTGTACCCACCTATATTACTTATTTAATGCTTTTCCTTCAAGTGACTTGCTTTTTAACTTTACATTTGTTTTCATATCAAACACACATGGCTGTTAAAATAAAACTTATGATTTGAACTTAGAATCATCTTGCCTGCCACCTGAGGTAGGTGTACTTCGCTCTGAGGACCACAGCTCCAGCAACTGGAGAACCCACAAAGATTTTTGAAAGAAGAAATGATTCAGTTGCTTTTTGAGAAGACTACACATGTGAGGAAGTACTGAGTGGAAGACATGTGCATAAAATTTTGGCAGAATTGTGACTAACATGGTAAGAAATATTATCAATGCAAGTTTGTGGGGGGCATTTCAAAGTCTCTCGATGGTCATCAGGATGAAATATGCAAGAACTGCTCGCTCTCTCTCTCTGTCTCTCTGTCTTTTCCCTTCTTGGTCTCACTTTGCCCTCTTTCCCAGCAGCTCTGCCTTCTCCCCCATGCTTGCTGCCAACAGCTCTGAGGAATGGGAAGGATTGCAGTTCAAAGAGAGAACAGGTCTACTCTGAGTAAGGCCATGGGCCATGCAGTAACCCCCAGTGGGTCTGGGTGCCTGGCAATGATGCCTGCAGTGGCGTGATGCTGTGGCTTTCCAGGCTTGTTTTACCTGATTGTGCAAAGAATGTTACCCCCAGCCAAGGCTCAAGTTCACATACCGTTGGCCCATCCCCTAACAAGCATATTATTCCCAGCTGGGCATTGAACTTCCAAGTTAAGGTGACCTGCCAAGCTGGAAAGAAAATGGATTTGCAAAAATCAATGTTTGCCAAGAGCACCATCCCCCATACAACCATGCACAATTGTGAGATCTAAAGTTGGACTCCCTGAGGTTTTCTGCCCTGGTGGTTCTAGCAACTCCTGGAGAGCCACAGACTGATGAATTTGAGGATCATAAACCTTAAGCAGACTTTAAAGTATCTTTGGCATTAATCGACAAAGTCCACAGCAAGCCAGGCATGCCCTTCTCTCCTTGTCAGAGATGTCTCTTTCCCCTTGCTCTCCTTACCCCATTCTTTCCAGCATAACCAAGCTTAATAGCCTCCATGTTTCCACTGTAAGGAAGTGAGCCGAGTGTGGTTGGTCTGTTTCACAGCAGGGCTATCCTCACACGAAAACTTTTCAGATGCACTGACTATGCAGATTTTTGGCTCAGTTTGCAGAAGACTTCCTTATTTCAGTTTTACCGTACACCCACCTACATAATACTTTTTGGTTCTCAGAATTTCAGAGCTATTAACCTTTAAATATAAATCAAAATTCTCATCAAACTTTCCTAGGGCCTTGTCATAAAAGAAATTAAGTCTCAAAATAGTACTTTTTGGCATACTTTCTTGTCCAGGAAGACAGATTGACTAATTCTAAACCCTGGACTCTCATGTGATTGCTAAGAATAGGGGTGGGGGAGAGAGAGGGGACAAAAGTCATAGACATGCCATGACACATATTGGGAGATTTCATCTGAATTTCCCCGGAGTATGAAATTATTCAGAAATAATTCCAAGGGCTTCTTTCCTGACATTCCACCAGTGTTCAGGTGCATATGTTTTGAATGAACTGAATGGATAATTTATTTATACAAATGAGTCTTTTTGCATAGTTGCAGTGGATGTGCTGCCAGCTCTCTGATATCACTTCCAGGAGGTTTGTAGACGCATTCTTTCCATGGGTATGAGCAGGTCTGGATCTCCTGCTTTCTATCTGAAAGGCATTATGGGCAGCAGTCTGGTTGATTTTATACTACTTCGATACACTCTCAATTGCATATGAAGAATGAGGATAGAGAAACTGATAGTGACCCTTACCCCAATTAGGTTTCACTACTGCCCTTGACCTTCATATTTAATGCCTTTGTTATCACAGCGACTCTTTGCTTTATTCCTCTCTGCTATTTCTGGATCCAAATGCCTAAGGATCTCCCTGGGGTGTTTAGCTTGCTCAGTGCTATTAAGCCTGGTGGGTGGCAGAGTGACCTTTGTATCACAAGAGCCTCATGACTTCCCAGGCAAGGCCAAGTCACAACTTTTCCAATGGATTTCCCCTCAATTCTTATTCTGAGCATTTAGCTTTTTAAATATTTGGTTCTGAAGGGCAGGGGCTAAACATTGTTCTATAAGATCCAAACCTGTTTGTATATTTTATACTTTTTGTTTTCATCTTAACTTTCCGATCTCGCTCTTCTGAGAAACATTCACATTTCCAATTGCATTCCAGAACTGAGCTTGACTTTCCATGTCTAAGATCTTGTAATTCAAATTTCAGCCAGCTGCGAAGCTTCTCTTTTCTGGAGGGGATTGCGGTTAAGAGATCTTGTTTTGCAATGACGCTGTCTGGTCTGAGCTCCAGCTACTTGTCTTGTTTACTGTACAACCTTGGCCATGTTAACTTATCAGGCTCTTGGGGCTCGGTATTCTCATCTGCAAAGTAAGAAAATGAATAGTACCTGTCTGATGGAGTTTTTGTGAGGCTTAAATGAAATAATGCAAATTAAATTCTTAGTCTAGTCACTGGGACAAGATTAAAACTTAACGAATACGAATAGTCACTATTCTGTTTCTTTTTTTCTATGCCACTCCAGCTTCACCTCCTTCTCTTACTTTTTCCTTTCCTTTGCTTTCTTTCTTTCTTTCTTTCTTTCTTTCTTTCTTTCTTTCTTTCTTTCTTTCTTTCTTTCTCTTTCTCTCTCTCTCTCTCTCTCTTTCTTATTTCAGATGGATTTTTGCTCTTGTTGCTCAGATTGGAGTGCAATGGCGTGATCTTGGCTCACTGCAACCTCCACCTACCAGTTTCAAGCGATTCTGCTGCTTCAGCCTCTCAAGTACCTGTGATTACAAGCACCTACCACCATGCCCAGCTAATTTTTGTATGTTTAGTAGAGATGGGGTTTCACCATGTTGGCCAGGCTGGTCTCGAACTCCTGACCTCAGCCTCCCAAAGTGCTGGGATTACAGGCATGCGCCACCATACCTGGCCTCTTCTCCTACCTTTTCTTAGAAACATGGAAGGTTAGTTCTCTGGCCACTCATATGAAACTTCATTCCTTCCTAAGGTGGAGGTATTGGGGTTCAAGCTCTACAGTTAGTGAAGGGAGTAAATAAGCAATTCCAGAGAGCCACCAAGTGGCATGCAATCTCCTAATGCTTTGTACTGTTTCTCATTTAACTTCCCAAACAGCTCACTGAGTATGTTAATATCCCCAATAAACAGATAGGGAAACTGAGACCTAAAGTTTGAGCAAATATGGCAAAGTTGTCCTAGGCTGTCTGGCTCTAAAAACGATGTCCTTTTCACCACATCAGGCTGCTTCTGAGGGAGCAAAGCCACCTTGCTTTTCTAAGTCTGTTGGAATAGGCTCTGAGAGTCCCTGGTCTTTTGACACCACAGGTTATCCCAAATAATTGGGCATCTGGGTGGAGATTTTATACATTTTCTACTTGGGCCTGAGAGTTTGCTGTCTCTCATGGTTCCTAGGTGAAAGAGGCCGGGCCCTGAGACCTTTACCTGAGGTTGGCTGTACCAAAATATCCTCTTGAGTGGCATGAATGGAGTTCTCTGGTTGATCATCCATGGAACAATGTGGGAGCCCACTAAATATGAATGGACAATGAAGAATGCAAAACTGATGGTTTTCTCCACTGTCACCTCACCCTTGGAGGTGTTTGCTGATTTGGTAGATGAGTAGAGGAACTCAGGAGTCCGAATTTGTAAAGGTAATTTGGATGCTCCATTAGCTTAGAAAGGACACAGCAGGGAGAACTATATAGCAGAGAAGGCTGGATGCCTACGAGGGTAGGGAAGGGAAAACAAGGGGGCGGGGCTGTAGCTGCCCTACCTCCGGTTCATATATGGCTGCATTTCTTTAATCTCTTTTATATTTTGGGATTCCATGGTAGTAGAAAAAGAGTTCTTATGTTAAAATGATTGCTATCTAATTGTACAGCATGGTAAATATAGTCAATAATGATGTATCATGTATTTGCAAATTGCTAAGAGAGTAGATTGTGTTTTCACCACACACAAAAATGGCAAGTATGTGAGGTATTGCCCATGCTAATTAGCTCAATTTAGCCATTCTACAATGTGTGTGTGTGTGTATACATATATATGTATACATATATGTATATGACAAATATATATGACAAATGAGAATGTATATGACAAATCAGAATGTCATGTTTTACTCCATAAATATATACAAATTTTATTTGTCAATATAAAAAGAATAATACCTGGAAAAACAAACAAAACATCCTAAGTGCTATACTTATAAAGAACTCTTTCTTGTACAAAAAAAAAAGACATTCTGGCCACAGGAATGTTGCCTGAAAATGGCCACCTTTTTCATGATCTTCCCTCCCTTTCTGAGACTGAGAAATGAGTCTTTTTGAAGACCCTGATGAAAATACTGTGAAGAAACTGAAGACAGTTGGATTCAAGAACCAAAATGCTTATCATAGCAGTGAGGTTGGCATTAAGTCAGGGAACTGTGTAAAGCTATTTGTGGGGAAAGATAAGGCCAGAAAGAGATTAATAAAATACAGACAAGGCCAAAGGAACAGGGCAGGGGCAAATTAGTTTAGGCAAGAATGGAGGTGTCTTGAGAATAATTAAAATATGAAAGAGGAGTCCAGAAAATTCATCCTTGGTGCTTGGGTAAGTTTAGCAACATGCTCAGATGCCTGAGTTTTGTGTGTGTTTGTGTGTGGTGTGTATGTGTGTGGGCATGCATGTGTGTGTGTGTACACAGTGGGTCATTCTTCCCAGGAAGAGTGAGCCACCCTCTCCTCCTCCAGCACCAAAGTGGCCCCACCTTGGCACACCAGTGGCACATGCCACTGGGCCAGGATTTGCTCAGAATGCAGGCACACAGGCATAATGGCAGGAGGCATGACTGGTGTGTTTCACATCAACCTGTTAGAACAACTGTCAATGTGTGACCTCCCAAACAGAACTCAAGTGCCCCCTTCAGAGACCATGAAGCTTGTCCTTAGAGGATAATGAAGATCCCCAAGAACCTCATCTAATCCAAAACCAAAAGATTTGGGAAATGTGACCTTTAGAGGAGAGTAGCATTAAGAGGCAAAATGATACTTATTAATTCTGTTCCTTTTTTGACTGTAACCAGTGTAATAAATGATCATATTCTGCTCGATTTAATTCCCCCGCCCCATGAGTTTCACAAGACCAGAAAGAGTTTCTTCTTCCCGTTGGTCTTACATATTCTTGTATGGCTTTCACTAAATAGATGCCACGTTCTGCCCTGGAGGTAACATCATGTCATTAGGAGGAGATGATAGACAGAAATATATACAAACACAGACTTGCTTTCAAAAATAAATATAGGCCCTCTAGTTAAAAGGTATTGTGTAATGTATGTGAGCATCCTCTTTCTTGCAAAGCAAGCACACAGCTCCCATTAATCTTGTAGCCACAGCCTGTGTTGGTGTTAAGACTGAGATTCCTTAAGGCCTGATACTTGGCTTAAAAAGATTATTTGTCCTGGCCTTGATTTGGGAATTAAGATCCCTAGGGTTTTTTGGTTTTACAATTTGGATTTTCTAGGAGACAATCCAACTGATCTCCCAGTCTCCAGGCCACCACACGCAACCTGGTTTGCTTTGATGTGTTCCCCTTTTCCTCTGTGGGGACCAGCACAGGACTTGACTCAAAGGCTCTGTGTCTATGCACAGGTTGGAGACAGTGATCGGGCCTTGATCTGTAGGAAAGACCAGAAAGATTTCTATGCAGAGTAATTGGGTTTCTAGAGTTTGTTTCAGTTGATTTGAGGGCAAGCTGCTTGGCCTCTCTCTCTTGATTCTCCCTTTCCACAAAATAAAGATAATCAGCTTTGTTTATCACTCTGTTCACTTTGCTATGTCTTTATCAGCCCCCCAGAGAATCCAGGAGCACAGAACAAGTGTTGGTGTCTCTCTTGCCAGAGTCCTCCTTGAGAACTTACAATGTGTCCATATAAAGGATCTGCTGTGTTTGATGATTTTGTGATCACACTTTAAACTTCGTATCCATAAACAACATACTTGATGTATCTGAGACTTGTAGTAGAAGGCCTTGAGACATCCATCCCATCCCATCATATCTATCTATCTATCTATCTATCTATCTATCTATCTATCTATCTATCTATCTATCTATCTATCTATCTATCTATCTATCTCTGTTGCCAGTGCTGTCTTGTTGAAGTTGGCAGTAGGGTGAAAGACCTCAAACTCCAGAGGACTTTCCCTATGGATGCAATATACCTGCAATTCTAGCTTTCTGTTTTTTTAGGTTGGGGGTGAGGGGTATTGTTTTCATTTTTGTTTTTCTTCTGGAAGTTTCAACTAAGACCCAAGTGAAAAGAAGAATCAATACTTAATAAGTACCCACTAAGTAGCAGGCACACTTTTAGGTACTTTATTTACCAAAAAAACCCTCCACAAATAAAGTGGCTTGTGAGTATGAGGTGACATCTTTCCCTCCCCTCCCACCATTACCACCCCAATATGACTCTTCTCCGGAGTCCTCCAATCTAATAGACTAAATACAAGTGGATAAAGAAATGGAGATTTAACCAGAATTCTTCAGCTAGAAATTAAAGGGCCTATAATTAAAGGTGATTGGGACTGGGTCAGAGAGCCACATCACTTTTGGGGTTGCATTTGAAATTCACTACCTCTTGACCACACAACCCTACCCCTTCTACTCCCACCCTACTGTCTCAGGTTAATCTCAGGCAACGGGGCAAAGAAGGCCAAGTTTGTTTCCCTGGAGTCCCACGGGCTGTAGCACTAATGCTTCCCTTTTCTCACGTGTGCCCCCCACCCACCCCCCTTCACCATCAGCACACACAAACGCCCTGCAGTGGGTGGAATGTAGTTACTTCAGGTTGTGCCTGATTTGTCTCTCAAGCAAAACTCCAGCAGACCATTCCCTCAGGGCCTTGCTCTCAGATCTGGAACTGATAGACTAATTGGGGCTAATGTGATAATGGGCAATAAGGACATTTGTTGTTTTTATCAGTGTGTATGTGGGGCGGGGTTTACATTTGCATTTTCACAGGGCCCTTGGCAAGTTCACAGGGTTGAACTGTAGGGAAGGGTGGGAATGTCTGGGACAGGTTAGGGAGGCAGAGGAGCTTGTTAGAACTTCCCTAAACTGCACTGCCCAAAGCCTCAAGACCTTCTTCAAGACCTGCCCAGCTTCCAAGACCTTCCCAAGTCCACCCTTCTCCTCCCACTGAGTCTTTTACACTTTCAGAAACCTCTGAATTCATGTTGAAACTAGAAAAATAAGTAAGAAAAGACTAATACTACTGCTCACTCACTGTTCCCCCTTAATATAACAACCAGTTTTTATTCTATTTGGTCAGCCTTTGCCCATAAGCAGAACTTTTTTTTTTTTTTTTTTTTTTTTTAACACAAGGGATTTCTTGGTTTTGATCACATCTTTATCTTGTTGCCAAATCTCAACTTCCCTTCCCTCTCCCACAAAGGGGAGGCCTGTTGAGTCAAAGAAATCTGCTTAGACACTTCGCTCATGCCAGGCCAGTGTCCTGGAAGGTTCGACAGAGAAAGTTAATGGTTGGGGGATGGTATTTCTCTTTGCTAGGAGCAGTCACTCACCCATATGAAAGAAGGTACATTTGTGACCCACTGAAGCAGGTACAGGTAACTCCCCAAATGTCCCTTGGCCCAAGGGAATAGAGGTTGCATGGGTATTTAAATCTGTAGATCCTCCCTAATATTCCACCTTCTTCTTGTCCAAACTCTGCTTTTTTATTTCCAGTTTCAGCATTTTGGTCTTCTCATCTCTAACTCCTACAGGGAGTGTCAATAAACCTTTTAAAAAAGATCATGTAAGTGTCAAGAGGAAGTGAAGAACCTAGATAATCCACCAACTGGATAATCAGCTCTTGCATATTTGAGAGTTGACTGCTTGACCTGAACATCTCCTGGTAAGGGACCCTCCCTCCCAGGACCTTCCCTTTCAAACCTCTCAAGGCTCTTACCTGGGGCCAGGGGAGATAGGCTTTTCAAAGTTCATTGAATTGCCAAGAGTCTCTGTCAAGAAGGCAGTCATGGTGCCTGGAGAGGGAACTTGCTGGGAGCCCCTTCAGAGCCTGGTACTTATACAGCTAGGGCAAAGATCTTGATGCCAAAGCAGGGTGGACTAAATACAGACTAATAAATGAGACAGGTGCTCAAGAGGGCCCCCCTATACCATCTTCTCCTCCAGATTTGAACTTCTACTCACTTTGCTTTTACATTCCCTTTTCCTGATGGTGTCTTTGGTGAGCAGGGTGCTTTTCACCTGAAACAGCCTCTGAGCTGAAAAGAACAGTCACCACCAAATCAATTCCTCATCCATTAACAGGTTGTCTCTCTGTTCTTGAGACACAGGCATTACCTGGTTAGACCTGTTTTGTTTGAACACTAACGTGTGAGTTGGCCAAATGCAAATGAGCCAATGTTTGTAATCCTTTATTTTATTTTTTTAAAGGGCTAGGTAGCCAATCAGAAGAGGGGGAAGTGACTTAGGGAATTCCCGGTTGGTGGCTTATTGCTTAACATCCTACAAAATGATTTAAAATTATTGTCATATGCATTTATCTTCACTCTGATGAGGGCTCAGACTTGATAACGCCTGTGGTGCCCCATCCCTGTAGGAGCTGGTGAGATTGCAGCCTGCTGCCTCCCCTCCATCAGTCACAGCTATTGGATTTCCCACCCAGAATCTTTAGGTAAATGAGGTAAGTCCTGATTTTTAAAACTTCTTTTGAGTCTGGAATCCAGACACCTGAGTGGAAAGAGAAGCCTGCTTTAAACCGGACAGATGAAACTAGAAGAGACTCTTGGAGACGGCTGGCAGGAAGTGAAGCTCACCTTACCTGGGCTTACCTCACTGGGTCAAATCAGAATTTTATTTTGGAGGACAGGCTGGCTACTTTGGATATTATCTGTGAATTTCCTGCATTGTCTGGACTTCCAATCTCTGTGAATTTAAAAGCCCCCTGGCTTCCCTATGCCTATGTGGCAAAACCATTCCCCTGGGTTGAATTCTTCTGAAACAAATAGGCAGCTAGAGATAGGTGGCTCTGATATAGCTCAGTGAAGAACTGGTTGGCTAAGTAGCTGTTAGGGCTCAGAGTACATGGTCTTGCTTTCTAGAGATGTCTTCTGCTGGTAATTTTTCTGACTCATGAGCTATAGGGAAAGGCCAATTTGTTTTTAATATGTTCCAGGACTGGAAAATGGCTTGAAATAGGCAAGAATATACACAATCACACTGGAAAAAGTGGCCAGGCAGCCATGGCAAGCAGGGGTATTGGGAGAGCTGAATATCTAAAAAAACCAAAAATCCAGAAAAAACAAAAATCAGTTTTGGCAAAGGGCTTCATTGTATAACAAGGGGACAAACTAACCCTTTGTTTACTCCATTTTGGGAGACTATGATCAGACAGGCAGTTGTGACTCAGCAGCAACAAATGCCTTCTAAGACAGAGATTCTTTTGATTTTGCTTCGACAAATTGTGGAGAAGTGTTAGCCCCAGTGTGGATTGATCTGGGAACAGTGGGAAATTAACTTCTTGTTGGTAAATATCAGACTGAGGTGAGAAAGCAACATTTTCACCATCCATCTTTGCTGATTTACCATGCTCCCAGGATAGTGGGAGCATGTGTTTTTAAGATGGAGAGTGTATGATTCTGAGTCCAAGTTCACAGGTGCCACTGCTGGTTGTCTGCACTCACTCACCTTGGTGACAGCGAGACAGTGAGCGAATGGATTCCAATAACTTACTGATGGAAGGTCTAACTCAGGAGTTGGTTCTGTAGCCATGGAGGTGAAGATGTGTTCAGATAGTCTTTCAATGTGTAAAAGCGCAGTTAGAGATTCTGTGTGGCTGTGTGTTAATTCCACTGGGGTCAAGGGAAAAATTTATTTCTAACAGAAGAGAAGAAGATACGTTATTAGGAAGAATTTCATGGCTAGGAGATACTATCAGAAAAGGCTCTTAAGAGATTTTAAGAATGACTTTAATAGCTGCATTTGGAGTTTGCAGAGGATCCACTTTTCTTTTTGTGATCTAAAATTCCGGGACGATGAAATAACTCACCAATTCCATCTTCTTATAATACGGAGTCACATAGACAACACTATTTTCACACCAATGGCTAATGGTATTTAAAAACCTTGATGGAATGTGAATTGAGAGTCATTTGGAGGTCTGTAGTTGAACTTGAAAAAATAATAAATGTAATGGAGACAATACTTCACTATGTTTCCAAAATATTTTAGAGAGACATTTTAAATGAAAGTCACTTTGAGGGAATAGCTGCGCTGTAAGTTCTCTTATATAACCGTGCAAGATGGTGGCCTTCATCAAGACCTTTCAAGGTAGTGTGGGTAGGGTGATATGTTTGATTCAGGCCTCATTTGTTATGGAAAGGCTCAAAATCAATTGTATTTGTTCTTTTTCTTTGGTTAAAAAGCACCTATTTGTTAAATTCAAACAATCCTTTTTGGGCTTTTTTTGAGACAGAGTATCTCTCTGTCGCCCAGCCTGGAGTGCAGTGGCGTGATCTCAGCTCAATGCAACCTCCGCCTCCCAGGTTCAAATGATTCTCCCAACTCAGTCTCCTGAGCAGCTGGGATTACATGTGCTCACCACTATGCCCGGCTAAGTTTTGTATTTTTAGTAGAGACGGGGTTTCACTGTGTTAGCCAGGTTGGTTTTTAACTCCTGATCTCAGGTGATCCGCCCCTCTCAGCCTCCCAAAGTGCCAGGATTATAGGCTTGAGCCACCGTGCCTAGCCGTATTGTTTTCATTTTTAACCTATTATGTGATCTCCCAATGGAAGTGTCTTTGACCTTTGTGGACATCAGGAAAGCCTGATTACATTCCCACTTGTGATTCCATGTTTATGGGTACCATAAATGCTCCCATTAATTGACCAACTTTACCCTGATCTTCTTTCAACATCTTTCTGACTCCTTTAAGGTATGAGACAAAATGGAAACTGAGAGGTTAAAAGGTTTACTAGGTTGAATTCAATTAGCGAATTGGAAACTGCAAGGAACTCCTATTGGGTCTCAGGTCAGTACGTGAGTGCTTTTGGCCAAAGTTCACTTCTAAGGAAGTAGAATTTCACTTTCTGGAATCTTGCGATGTTTTATTTCCTCCATATCTTTCCCATGCCCCCGCCCCACCCAATCTCCACAAATTTGGGGATTTGAGCACTGGGTTGTGATTGTTAGACCATCTTGCTTTTCTGAAAGCCCAGGGCAAGACCCTGCTTCATGTCACAGTATCAAGCACAGACACAGAAGCTTATACAAATTATTGAGAAGTTATTGTCTTTTCTCCCTTCCTCCAGATGGAGTCATCTCTATGCCCTTTCATACAGATGTGATTTACAAAGACCTCTGGGTTAGGGGTCGGGTGGCGAGCAAGAATCCCGTGGCAGAATTTGCTAATACACTTGAGAAGCAATGTCGTGGTTTTAAGGAACTCAATTTAAAGCTTGAACCTGATTTTCAGGGATACCGTGTTGCTGCCGTTTCAGCCCGTTTCTCTTGTTAAGATCGCTCTCTGGTAGAGTTGACGTGACACTCATTTCTGTTGTGGGTGGGGCCCTGGTTGGGAGGCCTTGGCTCCACCGCAGCCTGGGTGTCTAGAGACCACGTTCTCACCCTGCCTTTGTTACTGGGAAACCGAACGCGGCGCTGTGGCTTTCAGCTTGGGTAAGCCGGGTCTGTGGCAGGGATCGCCATCTGAAGACAGATGCAGGAGGGCAGCCACACCTTGCCCAGGTTCTCTTAAATCTCTTGCTGTATAACTGAAAGGAGGGCATAGATAATTAACTTCATTTGACACTTTTCAGATCTAATTTTTAGGAATATGATTTTAAAATAACAGATTTGTTCTAATGAGCAAACAGTCGTGCTGTTATTAAAAACGTGTTTACTTAAATTGAACAGGTTTCAAAGGGCCAAGCTACTAAGCTGTGCAGGAAACAAACAATGCAGTGAGGAGAATGGCTCCTCACCACAGCTATTCTTAGGGTGGGACATAGTTTCAAGCTAAATGGCATTGATGTCCGGAAGCCAGGAGGTGCTGAAGTAGAAATTTCCAGGGATCCCTCAGAATTATTTGCTACAATGTTTATTATACTTCAGAGGGGGGTGGAAATATTTCTTTAAGAATCTTCCCTGAAGAATTTTGAACTCCAGCTTTGGAGTGATGGGAGCACAGTGCAGGGAAGGTGGGATGTGAGGCAGTGCCCAGGTGGTCGTCTAGGGACCTGGTCTTCTAGCACTGGCAGAGCTGTGTGGCCCAGAGCACACATTCTCCTTTGCCAAGCTTTAGTTTCCACCTCTGGACAAAAGAGTTTGAACCTAATCATCTTTACGATCCATTTTAACCCTCAGATTCTGTGGCTGTGGTGATTGGGAGTGGTGGGAGTGCCTGGGGGTCGGCAGGATAAGCACGAATCTGTGAGAACTGAGAACAGGTGGGAGAAGCCTTCTAAGGATGAGGCAGCAAAGGTTAGCAAGAGCCCTTAAATGGATTCTTTAGGGCCTTCAGAATTTTGGCTAAGGGCTATACCTAGTGGAGGTACTAAGATCTGACACCTGGAGCCTTTATTAGGGAATGTTAGAATCCACTCCCATGACAACATCCCAGCTTTGTCAATTTGCCTCATGTGTCTCAAGCTGGTGGGAATGTAGAAGTGGATGAAACAGACTGTTTTGTGATGGCAGGGAACCATTTAAGCACAGGGGCAGGTGTTCTACTGGTGTCTTCTATAAAACGCCAAAGCAACCTCCCAGAAAATGGACATTTAGGCACTCATGGTGTCTACTGAGTTTGTATGGTACTGATGAGCTTGCTTGACTGATTATCCATGGCTTATTGAGTAGATCGAATGTATGTGGACTCACTTCTGCTAGAGGAAGACCCTGTGGCTGACCCAAACATTGAGCACCCTAACCTGGAGACCCTGATGTACCCAGAAAGCCTCAACCTTATATCTGGAGAAACCAGAACTTGCAACAGGACCAAGCAGGGTGGCCCATTTAAAGAGGCTCCTAGGGTTTTAATTGACCTTGTTTTAAAAGAGACACACTGTAAAATACTCCTATGAAAACTTATTTCACAAGCACCTAACCACATTCTGTCTTCGGTTTGTTTTACAGGGCTGGGCCCCTTGTTCTGGTCAATTGGTCCACATTATCTCCCCTCCTCCAATCTTGCCGCACACCCTGGCCCTGGGAGCCTTCCTCACTTCTTTACTCAGAAACATCTTAGTTGTTATTACGGGTACTTGCCTACTTATTTAAAATACGGCCAGTATAAGTGCATACAAGATGTGCTTTCTGATTAAAACAAAGCCAAAAATAAAAAGAAACCAAAATGCCTATTATAATAGTTGGATATTTAGACTAATAGACCACCTCATTAACTCTGCCATTTTACCATAACAACTTATTTTTACTTTTGTATGACCCTGTCTCAATGTCCTTTTCCTTTGATGTTGTTGTAATTATGAACATAAAATTTCATAGCTGCTTTTCCACCCCACTTTCTATCACAGAAGCACAATAAATAATCTTGGGGGGTGGGCTCTTATTGGCCCAATTGTGGCTTCAAAAAATTTCGGTTGCCTGTCCAGCCCTTTCTCAGCCTGATACAACGTCCCCCAAAAGTCTGTTGAGCTTTTCCTGGAATAAGAAGAGGATCTTCTACTTTTTGAATAGAGCAATGGAGATTGGAAAATATGGTCATCTTGTGGAGGTTATTCCAGGCTTCTTCTTAGGAACCTTCAAAAAAAATCTCCTCAGTATGGCCGATGATATATTCTGGACAATAAGGTGAGCAGAGTCTGAAAGATGAGAACAATTTTCAATCTTGTCATGATGCTGACTAATGATAAAACTTGCTTTGTCTTTGCAGTGTACTCTAGATTTGACTCTAAATTCAGCCTCTGTCTCGATCATGCCCACTTAGAAAATTAGAGTGCAGCTAGCTCACCTTTTAGTCATCTTAATTCCACTAGGCAGAAGGCCGTGGGTCAAGGAATGTTGATGTGGTAAAATTTGACTGCATGTGTATCTGAAGGGGTAGAAGGCTAAGAGATTTTATGGCTTGGAAGCTGCTGAGATGTGGTGTGAAGAACGCTGGACTTAGAGTCCAGATATCTGAGCTCAAGTTGGACTCTACCACTGGGTTGTTGAATGACTTTGAGTGAGTTATATAAGCTGTAGCATCTAAATTTTCTCATCTGGCAAATGGAGTTAATAACGTCTACTGCACTGGGCTGTTGTAAGGATTAAATTAACAAAGAGTGTGAAAGCACCCGAACAAAACCTTGTGAGTAAATATTAGTAATTTGTGGAATGGATATCAAGGGAAATCTTCAATTTGAGTGTTTTCAGTGAGCTTCTGTTGGGTCAGAGTGAATGTGTATTAAATTCTGGGATTTTGGTTGTGTGTGTGTGTGTGTGTGTGTGTGTGTGTAGAGATCAACGTTGGTTCTTCACTGTGACCTTGGGAAAGAAATGCAATAGGGTTTTTACTGGGAAGGTGGGTAGCAGGGAGATGGATGAACCATATTAAGAGGGGACCTCCAAATTGAACCTTGTTTTGAGTCAGCTGCAAACCACAACCAAGGAGGTCCTGGGAGACCTGGGGTGATTGGGTACACAGCACATTCCTGTCCTTGTGTCCTGATGCCTGGCACATAGGGACCTGCAGAAAATACTGATTCTCCTCCAGGCAGTTCACATGACTAGCTTTTAGGAGTGAGTATACTATTGCCCACCTCTAAAATTCTTGATCAAGTCTCCAGATGTCTACTGACTACTGATGCTGGGCATTCTAGTGGCTTTGGGGAAAAAAATTACTTCTTTTGCCCAGGCACTCTGGGGTCTATCTCTTGGTAAATTATTCAAATGAGGTTTCTGGTCATGCAAATGTGGTTTCTAGAGCCCATTTGAATTGAACAAGTAGTTCTTGTCATTAGTAAAACAACAAGGATCCCTAACCTGGGGTCCAAGGGTAAATTCAAGTTCTGTGAACTTGGATGTAAAAAAAAATCATCTTTATTTTCAATACTCTCTAACTAGAATTTAATATTTTCTTTCAATATGAATGTAGGCAAAACTCCATGGTAGTATTTACTGCAACTGTGACTGTCACCAAGAGAAATCACATTTGCATGTCTTATTACACCTATTACATATATCACAAAATGTGGGTATTTGATATCAAGTTAGATTTGCGCTAGGTAGATATTCTTATTTAATGTATTAATGAAGAAGCACATATATTGTTATCAGGTTGGTGCAAAATTAATTGTGTTTTTTGCCATTAAAAGTAATTACAAAAATAGCCAGTCTGACCAACATGGTGAAACTCCATCTCTACTAAAAATATGGGTGTGGTGGTGGCACACACCTGTAATCCCAGCTACTCGGGAGGCTGAGGCAGGAGAATCGTTTGAACCCAAGAGGCAGAGGCTGCAGTGAGCTGAGATCACACCACTGCACTCCAGCCTGGGCAACAGAGTGAGACTCTGTCTCAAAAAAATTTTAAAACCCTGCAATTACTTTTGCACCAGAATGTGATATCATGCATTTATTTTAAAAAGTATTTTGACGTTGTCTTTTAAAATAGAGTTTCTTTTTAATCTTATAATATTTTACTTTGTCATGTAAAAATATTATTTTGAGAAGAGGCCTGTAGGCCTCACTAGATTACAAAACAGATCCATCGTACATTTGAAAGGTTAAGAACACCTCATTTACAGCATTCTCTCATACACGACTAATGAAATGACTTCTGAACAGCACCAGTTGATAGATGGTCTCTGCCAAAAGGGGAATATGATCTTCCCATATGTTCCTGCCTATGGGTAGCCTTGGAGTTGTGAAGAGACTTTGGCATAATGAAGATGATAATAAGAATGATAATGGTAATTTGTTGAGTGCCTGCTCTAAGCCAGGTGGTTACAGGCCTGTTCAATGTCGTGTTTAGTTTAATCCTCTCAACGACCTCAGGAGGTAGTCCATGGAACAAAGACAGAAGAGACCCCTGCCCACCCACAGTAATGAAACATGGGTACGGGTGAAGGCCAATGTGGTTACTGACCCCTTGGAGAAGGTTGATGTCACGAGTGTGCAACTCGTGCAGTTCCACAGGACCCCATGCTTAGAAAGTTTCCGTGTTTGGTTTAAGGCTCTGCTGTTGCCATCTTGAAATTCTTCGTAAGTTTTGAACAAAGGGCCCTGCATGTTCCTTTTACACTGAGCTCTGCAAATGATGTAGCTGGTCCTGCCTCTGGTTGTGGTGAAATGGAATGTATGACAACTCCCAGGGCTGGGAGTCTGGGAAGCTGCTGCAGAGATCCCCCTCCTCATTTTCATCAGGCTCAGCTACGTAACCTCTGGTAGGAAGCTATGGCCTGTTGAGGAAACAGGATGTCATTTTTGAGTTAGTGAGTTTTACAGTTTTGTTTGAGCTCCAAAGATTTCCTCCAAACAACTGGAAGGATAGCTGAATAATTGCCTGGAAGGGATTTAACTCCTTGAAAAACCTTTCTGGTAGGGAGTTGCTGGCAATACTGGTGGGTTTTTCATGATTTTATTTCCCAGAGGGCTTGCTGCATAAACCAGTGAGCCAAGAGAAGCAGAATAAAGTCTGTTCTGGAAGGAAATATGAGACCTAGTGTGCCACGAGTCTAGTGTTCTCATAGGAAGGATCTAAAAACAAACTCGGCTTTCTTGCCTGCTGCTATTGAATGATTATCGCTACAAAAGGAAAACTCTACTTCTTCTAAAGAAGAGGTTGTCTAACTTGTGAGAAAATTCAGATGTTATTTGCTTCTTGAGCTGCAAGGATGCTAATGAAATAAGTCTCATTAAGTTCTGGTGGTGTTTTAGGGCTAGGTTTTTATAGACTGTTCCAATGTTCAAAACAGGGTCATGGGCGTAGTGATGGTGGAAGAGGTGAAGACTTTTCCTCAATTTCTTTGTCTCAGGGATGGAATTCAGGCTCCCCCAATAACATTTTCATGGTCTTTCTCTGGTCAGTCAGTGATGTTCATAACACAAGCAAGCCTGTCATCAGGACAAATCTGTGATGGCTAAGACATCAGGTGCTCTTCCAAAAGAGCCATAATTCACCCTTCATTTTTCAAGTTTTTTTTTTCTTGCTGTTATTACTGCTCTTTTATCATGGCTAATAAGTCTGAGGTGGCTTCAGGCAGCCAATCCTAGCCCCTGAGTCAATGTGGGGCCTCCAACGGGAAGCTGGATTGAAGTTCTGATAGATGGGTTTGAGTGGCTGTGAAGTGGTGTTTCTGTAGCATCTAGACTGATTTGCACTGAAAGGGAGCTTCTGTATTAGGGCACAAGGATGATCAATATGTCTCCTATTTATATTTTGGGGAAAAAGTTGTGGGAACCGTGCTTAAAGGATCTCAACTTTGAAATTGAAAGTATGAGGTCCTAACAGACATCCTCCTTCTCCTTAGAAACACAAGGATCCATTTTCAAGTAATTTCAAAAGAATTATGTTGCTTTCCCCACCCCTTTCCAAGTACACTTATTATAATATATCCAGTCCATTTGCTAGCTTTATGTCTTTAGAAAAGTTGCTTAACCTCTCTCTGTAAAATGGTGCTAATATTAGTACTAATATTCAGGGTTATTGTGAGGATTAAATGAGGTAATTCATGTAATGCCTAGTTCTATTTCTAGCACATTTTAAACCCTCAACAAATATGAACTATTATCACTGTCATAGTTTTTGTTGTTGTTTTGCAATTACGTGGTTTTCAAGATTCTGAGCTGGGGGCTGTTGCTCTTTCCTTGACTTAAACATCTTGGTCTTTTCCTATGAGGAAACTTGACTCTTGAAATGGTCAAATCCATTGTCCTAGTCCATCCTGACCCCTCCCTGGCTCCAGTCCCCACCCCTTACCATCCTCCACCCTTCCCACATTCTTGCACAGTTGGTCTTATTTGTTTTTTAGTCAACTAAAGGTGTTGTTAAATCTTTTATTTTTCTGCTGCCCGATTTGGTTCTAAGCACTCCACTCCCTACGCTGCTCATGACAAGAATGTCTGGGAACACTCAGCCAGTCATATCCCTCCCCTGTAGGAACACCCAGTTCTTAATGCTCCTGGAGAGGCAACATTTCTGAGGCCATTCCCCACTGCCATAAGCCCTCCTCCCCCATGAAGCCAGTGGTCTGGTAGCAATGAACCCCCCACGGCCCTCAGAAAACTGGGGCAAGGTATTTGTCTGGGGAAATGTTGCATGTTGCCTTGACTGTGCTTTCTTCTACAAAGCTAAAAAGGATATTACGTTATATTACTTTATTTTATTTTTTGAGATGGAGTCTCACTTGGTTGTCCAGGCTGGGAGTGAGTGGCACAATCTTGGCTCACTGCAACTTCCACCTCCTGGGTTCAGGTGATTCTCCTGCCTCAGTCTCCCAAGTAGCTGGGATTACAGGCACATGCCACCATGCATGGCTAATTTGTATATTTTTAGTAGAGACGGGGTTTCGCCATATTAACTAGATTGGTCTCGAACTCCTGACCTCAAGTGATATGCCTGCCTCGACCTCCCAAAGTGCTAGGATTACAGACATGAGCCACTGCGCCTGGCCAAAAAGAGATATTCAAAAACTCCCTCTGACTGTGTGTGCTGAAGGCTGAGTGCTGATACCATTGCTTAATTAATGTTGTTCATGATCTCCATTTAGGCTATTTGTTTAACTCCTTGTGGCCGTTTTTGGACTTAGCTTATCATGTGACATTGACAAATTAATGAGAAGTGAGCATGTGATGATGCTTGGATTAGGACAGAAATCACATCTAGCACATCTCAGGCCCTTTCTACCTGGGACCTGAGACCTCAAATCTCTTGGCAGGAGATGAGTGGGTCTACACAGCCCGCTTTTGAGGTAGGTGTGGCTAGCCTCATTTATGCGATGGGAAAACTGTGGTCCGGGAACTAAGGGTTTTCAAATTATGCTCTTTGCCCAGGGCTGGATGTAGGATGTCTGGGGGAGAAGCTAGACTGAGATCTGGGTACACTGAGCCTCCACTTTAGGAGGTAACCTAGAGACTACACCTACTCCGTAAACTGTATTGACTTTTGGAAGTCAACCATTTGGAAGAGTGTGGTTTTGGTTTCGATCGTATCCCAGCAGCCTTTTCTCTGCCCTTGTTAATCTGATTTGTGATCTGAACCTGGGCTGGCTGGAGGCTGGCCATGTCACTCTGCAGACCTTGGACACCCCTGAGTGCTCTCACAGAACCAGCCAATGGAAAAGTACAATGTCTTCTGGCTTCTCAGCCTTGCCAGCTCCCTCTGGCCTATTTGATACCCTCTTTTATATTAAGGGAGTGGAAATGTAGCATTCAAACTGAAAATGCAGGTTTTTCTTTGGTTTTTTATAGGAAAAACAAATTGGCATGAACACTCAGTCAAACCAGCTCAGGCTGTTTGGGCAGATGCCTTTCTTTGCCTTTTTCTGTTTATTTTCCTACAAATCAATGCTTAACTGCGTTGTTATCGGAGCAGAGCAACAGGTGCAAAAAAATAACTCTGCTGCCAACTCAAATGAAAAGGTAGGGCTTATACCCTCTGGGAGGTATTCAGAAGATAACAGAAGCCCCTGCCAGCAACTGAATTAACAGCTCTGTTTACGGTGGGTTTTATGTTAACAACCTGCTTCTGACCCTCCTACACATAAACACACCATTGTCTTGGAGAGAGACATTCAGCCATCCGGACAACCCACTGCTTTATTCTGCCCTGAGTGGAGATTGGTTTTGGCTCAGGCTGCTTTGTGAAACCCAGAAGCATTATCCTGTCTGCCAACTCCACGTCCTAGTCAGAGTTTTCTGTGAAGGCAAGGGCATGGGGTTGCCGGAGAGAAGAGGATTGGTCCTGCTTTTAAAACTAGTTGAAATACTTTTCAAGGTTGGTCATTCTCAAATGCCAGAGAGGGTTGCCTGGCTCTCTCCGCTCTTGCCCCATTCCATTCACAACAGGAGGTGGGGAATGAGCTCAGATGATTTTGGAAGGAGCCACTATTGTTTTGGAAGCCATGTCCTTGTGAATAGTCCATCAGGGTAGGGCAGCGTCTATGTTTTATTTACTATTGTGTCCCCAGCACCTAGCAAAGTGCCCGGAATCTAGTAGACACTTGGTAAATATATATGAATTACAGAGGGTCTGAGACAATATTGTAATGGCTGGATAAGCATTTCTTGGTGATAGTTTCTTTCTGCTGAAGGCTGAGAGACTAACTGTCTTGGGTATGAGGGCTTAAGTCCAGGGTAATTAAGTAATCTTTTGAAGGACAGAGATGGGAGTGGGATGGGGTAAGGGGTGGCTTGGCCAGCCTTGAGGTCCTCCTGATGGAAGTAACCATCAGAGAGATCCTCTGCAAGCGCTATATTCTGGGACCAGATTTGTCTGTTCGGCCTTCAGAGACTCATACTTTTAAGTATCTAATCATTGCTGAATTTGATCATTTGGTATTAATAGAACAAAGCAATTACCTGCTTTAATTCAAGTTGGCAAATAATGTAACAGTAGGCTATCTGCAGATGGATTAGACGTTGAATTCTCTACATGGAATCTTTTTTCTCTGACTTTATAAGGACTTGCTTGCATTTATGGACATTTCTTTCAAGGCTGGTGTCTCCTGGAGTTTGTCATCTTGTGATGGGAAAGGGAAGGGAGGCAAGTGGGTGAATCTATAGACCAGAAAATCTCAATGGTGAGAGTGTACAAGACTTCATTAAGGGAGGTTCTCAGAAATGCAGATTTTAGTTTAGAGGTCTGGGGTTTCAGCAGCCAAACATTGTTGAATCTGACAATATGGGGGTACTGAGCATTAGGACCTATTTTATTTCAAGTTGACAAATAATACAGTGATAGGTTGTCCACAGAGGCCCACAGAAAGCAAGCAAAACCAGGAAGATGTAAATGTTTGGAAGAAGAGGAGAGGCAAAGCTTCTTTTGAGGCCTCAAAAGCCTCTGTGACCTTTTACAATCCGAAGCTTGCCCTATTTTTACTTTATCATATCTGAATGGGTTTGATAAAGGCCCTGGGGGTCATCTTAGGTAAGCTTGTCTTTTGATCAACTTGGGTGCCTGCCACTGTCAGTATGTGCCGCCTAGCCTGGGTCTGACACCAAGACTGATAAAGATCAGCATACTATGTATATTTCCAAATGGCTTACAGTCAATAAATTGTACCTATAATGGATCCAGACTTGGCCTCCCAGTGCCGCATTATTGGTCATGAAAACCCTTGAAACCCCAGCAATAATACTTCAGATGTTGCCCCTGGGAACGTGAAAAATGTCTGTTTCAAAACACATTAAAAGGCTATGAAATTATCTGTGATGTAATCCCAAGAGAATCAAATACATTCCCCAAGCTTGATTCATAATTCAATTCATTTGTGAAAACACAAATGATTGTCTGTATTATATTCAGTTGCCTTTCACATGTACATGAATTTTTTTTTTCTCTTATTTGGGAGTAGTCCTTTAAAACGACAGTCATATTGAAACAGGAAGTCAGTAAGCTGTTGCAACATCCTTAGGGCAAATGCTGTGAATTCACCTGCTGGTAACTTTGATTAAGGACTGAGAATGGTGTTGGTATCACCGTCATCACAAAAGTAATTATTTAAAAGGACTAATTGCTTCTTTGGCTTCAGGAGTAAAGATGCCCACATGGCAGCCAGTTCTGCGGCAGTTTGGTGATGATGTGGTTGGATGAATAAGGGAGCTAGGAAGATGGCTGATGGTGGCATTGACTCTCAGTCCCCTGGGGCTGGGGACAGGGAACGCAGGTGCAAGCCCTGATTAAGATCTGCTCTGTGGCCCTGGTGGCTCCCAGTGTTCCTTCACCCTTGCAGCAGGAGCAGACCGTGCTCCCTGGCCTGAGGTCTGATTCAGGTAAAACATAAGTAATTACGGACCAGTCTATTTCCCAAATACAAAATTAAAATAACTTTATTGAGTCATAGGAGGATAATTTACATTATATATGCATGCATGTATATATGCAGGTATATGAATATGTATATATATAATGTGTATATAAACTTGATAAAGGTGTAAGGCAGCAGATGGTCCAGGGAGAATGCTATGACCATGTCTAAAATGGGGGTCAAAGTGAGAATGAGTCTTCTCTGGCAAAGTACCCTCTTCTCAGCAGAGAGTGGTCAAGTTCCCAGGTTTTATTGCAAGACAGTCTGAGTTTGAATTCTCTTCCCTTGCTAAACTGTGTGACCTTGAACAAGTCACCTAACTCCTCTGTGCCTCAGAGAGGCCATCTGTTAAATGACATAATGCCTCCTAGAGTTGTTGTGAGAATTAATTGAGATAATATGTTTAAACCAGCAGTGCAGAGCTGGCACTTTAAGTATTCAGTAAGTCCTAATTACTATAATATAGTTATTGTTATTATTATTTTTAAAGTGTTCAATCCTGAGTCTCAGTAGCCCCATCACTGAGCAGAAGAAAGACCTCCCTCTAACTGAGCAGGCCCAAGCTGGCCTGTGTTGGTCTCTTCTGGGAGGTTTGCTCTGTATATTTAAGAAGGGAGGCCAGTGGAGCAGTCCTTGGGCTTGTTAGGAATCCCAAGGCTGAGCAGAGCCTCCTGGGCCTTGGGATGTGTGGTTCCAGCTCCCTGCCAGTGGCCCAGGGGTTCTTCTTGCTTATCTGTCCCTATCAACCCCAGTCCCAATCCCAAACCTTATTCTTTTTTTGTTTTTTGAGATGGGGTTTCACTCTTTTTGCCCAGGCTGGAGTGCAATGACGCGATCTCAGCTCACCACAGTCGCTGCCTGCCGGGTTCCAGCGATTCTCCTGCCTCAGCCTCCCAAGGAGCAAACCTTATTCTCTGCAGTATTTGAGCATTCTCTGGGCTAAGGGACTTGGAGGATAGAGAAATGGTCAGCCGTTCTGTGCCAGGGGCTCGTGTTTTAGACGACATGCTGCTCTTCCTAGTCTTTTTCTTTCTGCACCTGCAAACCAGCCATGGTATGTGGGAGTGCATAGCCTTTGACAACACAGAGTTTAGGAGCATATGCCTTACCACTGCTCTTGGCAGCCTTGACAGTGTGTCTGGTGAGAGAAAGGGGGGCAGGAGGGATGGCTTTCGTCCTTTGGGTAAGAACCGTGCCCAGTCAGAGGGGAACATCATGGCTTCTGCAAGCAGGGTCCAAGCCCTGCTGTTTATAGCTCAGCCATAATGGTCCGTCTACACAGCAGCTCTCAGAATAGGGAGTGGGGAGGCATAAGATCTAGTCCTAGGCTCAACTGTGCCAGTCAGCTGGAACTGGAGAAGACAGTACAGATAAGAGAGCTTTGAAGCCTTGCTTGAAATGAACTTGGCTTTCAATCTCCTCCTTGAGTGTTCAATAAAATAAAAACTACAAGTATGATTATGATTATTATTTAAAAACCAGCAAACACTTATCAAATATTTACTATGTGTCATGCTTTTCCAAGCATTTTACAGGTATAATTTCATTGTTGTCTTTCAACAATGCTTTTCATATCATCTCTATTTTATAGATGAGGAAACTGAGGTCCCAAGAAGTTAAATAACTTGTCCAAGCTTGCCCCATTAGGAAATTGGCAAAGCCAGGATTTGAACTGTGGCCATGTAACTCCAGAGCCTGGGGCTCCCAGAAATGATCTTACTTCTGAGGAGTGTACCCCTACCATGAGATGCCCCCAGTGCCAGCCAACACAGTTTAAATGGAGACTCATGGGCAGACCCTCTAATAAACATAGACATTGACTAGAAACTTACTACATATGAGATGCTATGCTGGTGACTTTACAAACAATCTCGTTTAATCCTCATATCAGCTCCACATTCCAAAGTGGAATTTTGTTATGTGGGGAGACTGAGGCGGTAGAGAGGATAGAAATTCTCCAAGGTCAACATAGCCCACCAAGCCATAGTACCAAGATTTCAACCCTGGCCATTTGAATCATGAACCCTTATTCTCTTAAGAGTTTCCCTCAAGACATGCGGCACCACTAGGCTGCTTTTCTGCTATGCCCACATTTGCTACTGACCAGCAGCCAAAATGGGAGACTCTTAAACTTTCGGGTTAGACCAAATGCTCTGTTCCCCCTGCTCCCCTTCATTGGTCAAGGCTGTGCATGGTGGTCAGGGTGGTGCTTTTCTGGAAGCAAGCCCTTGACAAAGCAAGCCAGGAGAAGCAGGCACAGGGGGCTGGGATGTGTCTCTGTGTGTGGCTGGTACAGAAGTAGTCCGAGTCCTTAGCAACTCAGGGCACTGCGGGAGTTTGTGTTTACCTGAAACTGCCCTTAAAAGAAGTGAGAGGCGGAGGCTAGCCTATCTCCCGCCATGTCTCAGGCTGTGGTCGTTCAGCACAGAACACTGCTTTCTTGCTGGAAAAAGAATTTCAGATTGGCCAAACCCCAGTGGCCCATAATGTTAGGGGAGCTGATGGCACGTTGTAGGGGACTTGCTGCCTAAGGTTAAATATGTCCTGGCAAGAAGCCTGGCATGATGTACTTGCCAGTTCTTCAGTCTATCGGGTAGCACACAGCGCTCTTCTCTTCAAATAAAGAGTACAGTTCTGCCCCACAACTGTGGGTCTTACACAAAGAGGTGAAGTTTGGGACAAATGTCAACCTCTGGACAATCAGCAGTGACTCAAAATCAAATACAGTTCCCTCCAATTGTTCCTATCTATGAAAAAGGATAGGGGAATATATATGAAAAAAATCTCAGGATAATCTACATTTCATTTCACTCCTTTTTTTTTTTTTTCTTTAGAGACAGAGTCTCGCTCTGTCGCCCAGGCTGGAGTGCAGGGGCGTGATCTTGGCTCACTGCAACCTCTGCCTCCTGGGTTCAAGTTATTCTCCTGCCTCAGCCCCCCGAGTAGCTGGGATTACAGGCACCTACCACCACACCCAGCTAATTTTTGTATTTTTAGTAGAGATGGGGCTTCACCATGTTGGCCAGGCTGGTCTCGAACTCCTGACCTCAAGTGATCCACCCACCTCGGCCTCCCAAAGGGCTGGGATTACAGGCGTGAGCCACCGTACCTGGTCACACTCCACTCTTTGAGTTTGAAATAAAAGGTATAGTTTTTCTTTGTGTGTGTGCAGTTTTTAATAGCCCAGGTAATAATTTATACTACCTCTCCAGAATACATACCACCTGGGAACAGACAGAGGTGGCTCTGATACCCAGTGTATTCTCTTAAACCTTCACAGAT